>NW_025422290.1:0-66978 GCF_011764305.1 Mustela putorius furo | reverse complement strand
TCCAACGTTCAGTGGTCGTTGAAAACCAGTGTGGCCCATTGAGGCCCCGCCCATGCTTGCAGGCCACATGGTCCCAAACACACATTGTGCCCTCAGTCTGACTCGTCCTCAGGTAGGCCTCTCGTTTCTGTATGAAGATCCAGCATATTGGTCTTGCCTAGCCAACGAAGACCCAATTTTTAATACGCATAGTTCGGGTTTGTCCCTTCACTCTTACCCCAGGGATCTTCTGTGGAATTCCTCTTTGGTGTGACACCCTGAGAGTAACACACATGAAAGAAGTCCTCTATCCCACCAGCTTGACGGAAAACATAGGGGATCGAGCCAAATCCACAGAGAGGGGAAGAGTTCCGTCAGATGGCCCATGAGGCCTACCCAACATTCCAGGGCCATCGCTGATACAACATCCAGAGACAAAAGGCCTGAGCAAGCGCCTCGATACGCTCATTCTTTATATCCTGAAGAGTTCTTCCCATGGTTTGTTGATCGGGCGTGCCATACATACGCCCCCAAACCTAATCTGAGTTGTTTTTTTCAGACTTCTGTCTGTCCACAAAGTCCTGGGCCACACACCCTCCAGGCTGGGGATCCCTGGAGCCACACATAAGGACAGTGCCTACAACAATCCATGGGAATTCTGCCCATTCCTTTGTCCAAAATAGCACATTATTAGGAGAACCCCTCCAAAGCCCCGGGAGGCCATCCCAATAGTGTAGGTCGCCCGGGACAAAAAAGGGCGTTCTGACACGAACTGAGCATCTACCTCCACTCATACCCTAGATGGATGTCCACAGAGAAGAAGATTGAACCAGACAGGACCCTAGGCCATTATCGGATCCTTTGCGTTGGTTTACAGGCATGTCTCCTCAAAAGCCTGGATTCCAATACCATCATAGGGGTTTTCTTGAGGCACCATAAGAACAAATATCGTCTCCACTAGGAAACGTGTTCATGGAGAGCTATGTTAAAAGCTTCAGGAAGAATACTTCAGGGTCTTATCGGTGCCACAGGCCCCATTCCAAGGCCCTCATGGACACAAACCACACTTAGGACCCATTCTCAGGAAAGTCCATTTCAACTCAGCTACCCCGGTTGCTCCCGCAGATCCATCAGATCTAAACTGTCTTGTTGCTAGGAGACAATTGGAATGCGAGGCGGGCTTCCCAGGCATCCATCCTCAAACGGTGCTCTGGATTCATTCCATATGGGATGTCCTGGAGCTGTCCAACAGGTCTCAATTGTCCAGCAGAAGGAATTCTTGAAGGGGGCTTCCCACAACTCCCAACATGGGAAAACCTCCAGGGCCTCGAGATTCCGCTCCCTTCATGAAGGGGCCGTCAGGCACAGAAACTCCAACCTGAGCCAACGTCTGAACCTCACCCTGACATCAGATGCATGAGATATTGGTTCAGATCTGCAGGGGGTACCTGCCGTGCCCTCACCCTGAAACCGTAGTCTAGCTTGTGTTCTCATACTTCCGTCCTCACACTCCTGGCCCCGAAGCCCTTAGGTTTGTCAATTCCGGACCAACAATGAAGCACTCTGCCTGCCCTATAGAAAAAATATATTGCCTAATGAGCTGCCCAGGCAGCTTAAAGGAAGAAAAACCTACACGGCACTCGAATGTACCCAAATTATATAGTCTAACCTGGGCACTAATGCACTGTCTGACACAACCTGAGCACTGACTTCCTGACCAACACCAGACAGCTGACCGCACACTGAGCACTTCAGACCCGCCAAGGCCTTAGGTCATCATCTCTTTCCTACCTCAGTTTTCAGGCTTCAGAACCTAGACCTTATCTCCAATCACTGCCCAGGGGTGACTGTGATGCAGAAATCAGAACTCTTCCTTACCCATGCCAAGAAACCTTGTGGTTTGCATGTTGTCCAACGTTCAGTGTAGGAGAAACCAGCATTCACGCTGAGGCCCCGCCCATTCTTGAGTGCGACTGGGGCATAAACATGCATTGTGACCCTCAGCGTGAGTCCTGTCCTCCAGAAAGTGCTCTCAGTGGCTGGACCATTAGATATCATCATGGGCTTGACATGTCCCTAGGCCCCAATTTTTGACCAGATTTCTGGTCGTCCAGTCGCCCCTCCCCAGGGCTCTACTCTGGAATCCCTCATTTGGTGGGACACCTGAGGTTGATAAACAAAACAAAACAAATCAACAACAACAACAAAACGGACATCTTCCATCCCACCGAATGACCCCAAACTCTTTGGACGGGGCCAAACCCCCAGAGAGTAAGACTCGTCCAATTCCCATGAAGTCACCCGGAAATTTCACGACCACGAGTGACGCGATATCCAAAGACAAAAACTTGAGCAAGAGCCTCACACTCGCCCTTTTTTCATATCCCAAAGAGTTCTCCTCATTTTCTGTAGATCTGTCCTGCCATACCTATGACCTGGCACATAAGCCGAGTTTGTGTTTTCAGACAACTGTCCAAACAGCTCTGGCCTACACACCCTACAGGCTCAGGCCCCTGGAGCCAAACCTGACGACTGTGCTTGCCCTCTCCAAGGGAATTGTATGTGCCCATTCAAATGGCCACAACCCTACTAATAGGATAAACTTCCAAAGTCCCTGAGGCCTTCCCAATAGTTGTGGCTTCCCAGGACAAACAGGGGCAATCTGAGCCCATCTGAGCACCTACCTAAACTCAGACCCGTAGACTGATGTCCCCAGAAGTAAAAAGGAAGGAACAGGCCCCTAGGCACTAATCGGATCCATTGCTTTGTTTTCCAGGCATTTCTCCTCAGAGGCCTGGATTTCAATAACAGCATATGGCTGTTTCTTGACTAACCCATCAGAACAAATCTCATCTACACATGGGAAACTTGCACGTTGGAGCTGTGTCAAAGCCTCTGTTTTGGAGAACCCTTCAGGGCCCCAGTGCCACCGCTTCTTTCCAAGGTCTCCATAGACACAAAGACATATTAGGACACATCCACGGGAGAGTCCATTTCAACTCAGCCTCCTCGGTTGCTCCCCCAGATCCAGCAGATCTAACCTGTCTTGTTGCTTGGAGACAATTGGAATGCGAGGTGGGCTACCCAGCCATCCATCCTTAGAACCCTGCTCGGAATCGTTGGCCAGGAGCCAACAAACAGGTCTCAATTGTCCTGCAGAAGAATCTTTGCAGTTGGGAGCTTCTCACAACTCCCATCGTGGGAAAACCCCCATGGCCTCGTGATCCACCAACCCCTTTAAGTAGGGGCCATCAGGGACAGAATGTCCAATCTGAGCGATCGTCTGATCCTCGCCCTGACTTCAGATGCACGAGATCTCGATTCAGGTCTGTAGATTCTGCCTGCCATATCCTCACCCAGAAACCTAGGCCTACCTTGGGTTCTCAGGCTTCCGTCCTCAGTCTACTGGCCCACAAGCCCTCCAGTTTGGCAATCCAGAACTACAATCAGCACTCTGCCTTCCCTCCAGACGAAAAACATTGCCCTCTGGGGCTACCCAGAAACCCCAAATGAGGATCAACCTGCACGCCATTCGGCTGTACCCCAAATATATAGGCTGACCTGGGCACTAATGCCCTTCTGACACAGCCTGAGCCTGGACCTCCTGGCCCCACCCAGACAGTTGGCCGCACATTGAGCACATCGGACCCGCCATGGCCTTAGGTCGTCATCTCTTCTCAACCTCGGTTTTCAGGCTTGAGAACCTAGACCTTATCTCCAATCACTGCCCGGGTTGGAAAATGATGCAGAAATCAGAACTCTTTCCCCATGGCAAGAAACCTTGTGGTTGGCATGTTGTCCAACGTTCAGTGTCGTTGAAACCAGTGTGGCCCATGAGGCCCCGCCCATGCTTGCAGGCCACATTGGTCACAAACACACATTGTGACCCTCAGTCTGAGCCCAGTCCTCAGGTAAGGCCTCTCAGTGGCTGGATGAAGAGACAGCATATTGGGCTTGCCTAGCCACGAAGACCCAATTTTTAACCATAGTTCGGGTTGTCCCTTCACTCTTCCCCAGGGCTCTGCTTTGGAATTCCTCTTTTGTGGGACACCTGAGGTAACAAACCTGAAAGAAGTCATCCCATCCCACAGATTGACGAAAAACAATAGGGATCGGGCCAAATCCACAGAGAGGAAGATTCGTCCATGGCCCATGAGGCCTACCCAACATTCCAGGGCCATCGCTGATACAAAATCCAGAGACAAAAGCCTGAGCAAGCGCCTCAGACTCGCTCATTCTTCATATCCTGAAGAGTTCTTCCCATGGTTTGTAGATCGGGCGTGCCATACATACGCCCCCAAACCTAATCTGAGTGTGTTTTTTCAGACTTCTGTCCACAAATGTCCAGGGCACACACCCTCCAGGCTGGGGCCCCTGGAGCCACACATATGGACAGTGCCTACCCAATCCATGGGAATTCTGCCCATTCCTTTGTCCAAAATAGCACAAATTGGGAGAACCCTCCAAAGCCCCGGAGGCCATCCCAATAGTGTAGGTCGCCCGGGACAAAACAGGGCGGTCTGACACCAACTGAGCATCTACCTCCACTCATACCATAGATGGATGTCCACAGAGAAGAAGATTGAACCAGACAGGACCCTAGGCCATTATCGGATCCTTTGCGTTGGTTTACAGGCATGTCTCCTCAAAAGCCTGGATTCCAATACCATCATAGGGGTTTTCTTGAGGCACCATAAGAACAAATCTCGACTCCACTAGGAAACTTGTTCATGAGAGCTATGTTAAAAGCTTAGGATAATACTTCAGGGTCCCGGTGCCACAGCCCCATTCCAAGGCCCTCATGGACACAAACACACATTAGGACCCATCCTCAGGAAAGTCCATTTCAACTCAGCTACCCCGGTTGCTCCCGCAGATCCATCAGATCTAAACTGTCTTGTTGCTAGGAGACAATTGAAATGCGAGGCGGGCTTCCCAGGCATCCATCCTCAAACGGTGCTCTGGAGTCATTCCATATCGGATGTCCTGGAGCTGTCCAACAGGTCTCAATTGTCCAGCAGATGGAATTCTTGAAGGGGGCTTCCCACAACTCACAACATGGGAAAACCTCCAGGGCCTCGAGATTCCGCTCCCTTCATGAAGGGGCCGTCAGGCACAGAAACTCCAACCTGAGCCAACGTCTGATACTCGCCCTGACATCATATGCATGAGATATTGGTTCAGATCTGCAGGGGTTACCTGCCGTGCCCTCACCCTGAAACCGAAATCTAGCTTGTGTTCTCAGACTTCCGTCCTCACACTCCTGGCCCCGAAGCCCTTAGGTTTGTCAATTCCGGACCAACAATGAAGCACTCAGCCTGCCCTCTAGAAAAAATATATTGCCTAATGAGCTGCCCAGGCAGCTTAAAGGAAGAAAAACCTACACGGCACTCGAATGTACCCAAATTATATAGTCTAACCTGGGCACTAATGCACTGTCTGACACAACCTGAGCCCTGACTTCCTGACCAACACCAGACAGCTGACCGCACACTGAGCACATCAGACCCGCCATGGCCTTAGGTCATCATCTATTCCCCACCTCAGTTTTCAGGCTTCAGAACCTAGACCTTATCTCCAATCATGTCCAGGGGTGACTGTGATGCAGAAATCAGAACTCTTCCTTACCCATGGCAAGAAAAACCTTGTGGTTGGCATGTTATCCAACTTTAAGTGTAGGAGAAGCCAGCATTCACCCTGAGGCCCCCCGCCCATGATTCTTGAGTGCGACGGGGGCATAAACATGCATTGTGACCCTCAGCGTGAGTCCTGTCCTCCAGGAAGTGCTCTCAGTGGCTGGACCATTAGATGTCATCATGGGCTTGACATGTCCCTAGGCCCCAATTTTTGACCAGATTTCTGGTCGTCCAGTCGCCCCTCCCCAGGGCTCTACTCTGGAATCCCTCATTTGGTGGGACACCTGAGGTTGATAAACAAAACAAAACAAATCAACACAACAACAACAAAACGGACCTCTACCATCCCACAGAATGACCCCAAACTCTTTGGACTGGGCTAAACCCCCAGAGAGTAAGACTCGTCCAATTCATATGAAGTCACCCGGAAATTTCACGACCATGAGTGACGCGATATCCAAAGACAAAAACTTGAGCAAGAGCCTCACACTCGCCCTTTTTTCATATCCCAAAGAGTTCTCCTCATTTTCTGTAGATCTGTCCTGCCATACCTATGACCCGAAACATAAAGCCGAGTTTGTGTTTTCAGACAACTGTCCAAACAGCTCTGGCCTACACACCCTACAGGCTCAGGCCCCTGGAGCCAAACCTGAGGACTGTGCTTGCCCTCTCCAAGGGAATTGTATGTGCCCATTCAAATGGACACAACCCTACTAATCGGATAAACCTTCAAAGTCCCTGAGGCCATCCCAATAGTTGTGGCTTCCCAGGACAAACGGGCAATCTGAGCCCATCTGAGCAACTACCTGCACTCAGAACCGAAGACTGATGTCCCCAGAAGTAAAAAGGAACGAACAGGCCCCTAGGCACTAATCGGATCGATTGCTTTGTTTTCCAGGCATTTCTCCTCAGAGGCCTGGATTTCAGTACCAGCATATGGCTGTTTCTTGACTCACCCATCAGAACAAATCTCATGTAAACATGGGAAACTTGCACGTTGGAGCTGTGTCAAAGACTCTGTTTAGGAGAACCCTTCAGGGCCCCAGTGCCACCGCTTCTTTCCAAGGTCTCCATAGACACAAAGACATATTAGGACACATCCACGGGAGAGTCCATTTCAACTTAGCCTCCTCGGTTTTTCTCCCCCAGATCCAGCAGATCTAACCTGTCTTGTTGCTTGGAGACAATTGGAATGCGAGGTGGGCTACCCAGCCATCCATCCTTAGAACCCTGCTCGGAATCGTTGGCCAGGAGCAACCAACAGGTTTCAATTGTCCTGCAGAAGAATCTTTGCAGTTGGGAGCTTCTCACAACTCCCATCGTGGGAAAACCCCCATGGCCTCGTGATCCACCCACCCCTTCAAGAAGGGGCCATCAGCGACAGAAAGTCCAACCTGAGTGATCGTCTGAACCTCGCCCTGATTCCGATGCAAGAGATCTCGATTCAGGTCTGTAGATTGTCCCTGCCATATCGTCACCCAGAAACCTAGGACTAGCTTGTGTTCTCAGACTTCCATCCTCAGACTACTGGCCTACAAGCCGTCCAGTTTGGCCATCCAGAACTACAATGCAGCACTGTGACTGCCCTCCAGAAGAAAAACATTGCCCTCTGGGGCTAACCAGAAACCCCAAATGATGATGATCATCCTGCACTCCATTCGGCTCTACCCCAAATATATAGGCTGACCTGGGCACTAATGCCATTTCTGACACAGCCTGAGCCTGGACCTCCTGGCCCCACCCAGACAGCTGGCCGCACATTGAGCTCATCAGACCCGCCATGGCCTTAGGTCGTCATCACTTCTCAACCTCGGTTTTCAGGCTTCAGAACCTAGACCTTATCTCCAATCACTGCCCGGGTTTGAAAATGATGCAGAAATCAGAACTCTTTCCCCATGGCAAGAAACCATTTGGTTGGCATGTTGTCCAACGTTCAGTGTCGTTGAATCCAGTGTGGCCCATGAGGCTCCGCCTATGCTTGCGGGCCATATTGGTCACAAACACACATTGTGATTCTCAGCCTGAGCCCAGTCCTCAGGTAAGGCCTCTCAGTGGCTGGATGGAGAGTCAGCATATTGAGCTTTCCATGCCCCAAGGCCCCAATTTTTAACCATAGTTCGGGTTGTGCCTTCACTCTTCCCCAGGGGTCTGCTTTGGAATTCCTCTTTTGATGGGACACCTGACGTAACAAACCTGAAAGGAGTCCTCCCATCCAACAGATTGACGGAAAACATTTGGGATCGAGCCAAATCCACAGAGAGGGAAGATTCGTCCATGGCCCATGTGGCCTACCCAACATTCCAGGGCCATCGCTGATACAAAATCCAGAGACAAAAGCCTGAGCAAGCGCCTCAGACTCGCTCATTCTTCATATCGTGAAGAGTTCTTCCCATGGTTTGTAGATCGGGCGTGCCATACCTACGTCCCCAAACCTAAGCTGAGTTTGTGTTTTCAGACTTCTGTCCTCAAAGTCCTGGGCCACACACCCTGCAGGCTGGGGCCCCTGGAGCCTCACATTTGGACTGTGCCTACCTAATCCATGGGAATTCTGCCCATTCCATTGTCCAAAATCGTATAAATTAGGAGAACCCTCCAAAGCCCCGGAGGCCATCCCAATAGTATAGGTCGCCCAGGACAAAAAAAGTGTGGTCTGACACCAGCTGAACATCTACCTCCACTCATACCATAGATGGATGTCCACAGAGAAGATTGAACCAGACAGGACCCTAGGCCATTATCGGATCCTTTGCTTTGGTTTACAGGCATGTCTCCTCTAAAGCCTGGATTCCAATACCAGCATAGGGGTTTTCTTGAGGCACCATAAGAACAAATCTCGTCTCCACAAGGAAACGTGTGCATGGGAGCTATGTCAAAAGCTTCGGAGAATACTTTAGGGTCCCGGTGCCACCGCCCCATTCCAAGGCCCTCATGGACACAAACACACATTAGACCCATCATCAGGAAAGTCCATTTCAACTCAGCCTCCCCGGTTGCTCCTGCAGATCCATAAGATCTAAACTGTCTTGTTCCTAGGAGACAATTGGAATGCGAGGCTGGCTTCCCAGCCATCCATCCTCGAACGCTGCTCTGGAGTCATTCCATATGGGACGTCCTGGAGCTGTCCAACAGGTCTCAATTTTCCCGCAGAAGGAATCCTTGAAGGGGGCTTCCCACAACTCCCAACGTGGGAAAACCCCCAGGGCCTCGAGATTCCGCTCCCTTCATGAAGGGGCTATCAGGCACAGAAACTCCAACCTGAGCCAACCTCTGATCCTCGCCTTTACATTTAAGGCATGTGATATAGGTTAAGAACTGCAGAGGGTACCTGCCGTGCCCTCACCCTGAAACCGTAGTCTCGCTTGTGATCTCAGACTTCCGTCCTCACACTCCTGGCGCCGAAGCCTTCACGTTTGGCAATTACGGACCAACAATGAAGCACTCTGCCTGCCCTCTAGAAAAAATATATTGCCTAATTAGCTGCCCAGGCAGCATAAAGGAGGAAAAATCGACACGGCACTCGAATGTACCCAAATTATATAGTCAAACCTGGGCACTTATGCACTGTCTGACAAATACTGAGCCCGGACCTCCCGAACAACACCCAGACAGTTGACCACACACTGAGCACATCAGACCCGCCATGGGCCTGATGCACGAGATCTCGATTCAGGTCTCAGCCAGAAACCTAGGCCTAGCTTGGCTTCTCAGACTTCCGTCCTCACACTACTGGCCCACAATCCCTCAAGTTTGGCAATCAAGAACTACAATGCAGCACTCTGCCTGCCCTCCAGAAGAAAAACCTTGCCCTCTGGGGCTACACAGAAACCCCCAATGAGGATCAACCTGCACGCCATTCAGCTGTACCCCAAATATATAGGCTGACCTGGGCACTAATGCCCTTTCTGACACTGCCTGAGCCTGGAACTCCTGGCCCCACCCAGACAGCTGGCCTCACACTGAGCACATCAGACCTGCCATGGCCTTAGGTCGTCATCTCTTCTCAACGTCGGTTTTCAGGCTTCAGAACCTAGACCTTATCTCCAATCACGGCCCTGGTTTGAAAATGATGCAGAAATCAGAACTCTTTCCCCATGGCAAGAAAGCTTGTGGTTGGCATGTTGTCCAAGGTTCAGTGTACTTGAAACCAGTGTGGCCCATGAGGCCCTGCCCATGCTTGCGGGCGACTTGGTCACAAACCCACATTGTGACCCTCAGCCTGAGCCCAGTTCTCAGGTAAGGCCTCTCATTGACGGATGGAGAGACAGCATATTTGCTTACCATGCCCCTAACCCCCAATTTTTAACCATAGTTCGGGTTGTCCCTTCACACTTCTCCAGGGCTCTGCTTTGGAATTCCTCTTTTGGTGGGACACCTGAGGTAACAAACCTGAAAGGAGTCCTCCCATCCCACAGATTGACGAAAAACAATTGGGATCGGGCCAAATCCAGAGAGCAAGATTCGTCCATAGCCCATGAGGCCTCCCCAACATTCCACGGCCATCGCTGATACAAAATCCAGAGACAAAAGCCTGAGCACGTGCCTCAGAATCGCTCATTCTTCATATACTGAAGAGTTCTTCAGATTAGAACCTACACGGCACTCGAATGCACCCAAAATATATAGTCTATCCTGGGCACTAATGCACTGTCTGACAACCTGAGCCCGGACCTTGTGACCAACACCCAGACAGCTGACCGCACACTGAGCACATCAGACCCGCCATGGCCTTAGGTCATCATCTCTTCACTACCTCAGTTTCAGGATTCAGAACCTAGAACTTATCTCCAATCACTGCCCAGTGTGATGCAGAAATCAGAACTCTTCCTTACCCATGGCAAGAAACCTTGTGGTTGGCATGTTTGTCCAACGTTCAGTGTAGGAGAAACCAGCATTCACCCTGAGGCCCCCGCCCATTCTTGAGTGCGAGGAGGGCATAAAAAACGCATTGTGACCCTCAGCGTGAGTCCTGTCCTCTAGTACGTCCTCTCAGTGCTTGGATCATTAGATGACAAAATGGGCTTGACATGTCCCTAGGCCCCAATTTTTAACCAGATTTCTGGTTGTCCCGACGCCCCTCCCCAGGGCTCTACTCTGGAATCCCTCATTTGGTGGGACACCTGAGGTTGAAAAACAAAACAAAGCAAATCAACATTAACAGAACAACGGACTTCTTCCATCCCACAGAATGACACCAAACTCTTTGGACGGAGCCAAACCCCCAGAGAGTAAGACTCGTCCATTTACCATGAAGTCACCCGGAAATTTCACGACCATGAGTGACACGATATCCAGAGAAAAAACTTGAGCAAGAGCCTCACACTCGCCCTTTTTTCATATCCCAAAGAGTTCTCCTCATGGTCTGGAGATCAGTCATGCCATACCTATGACCCGAAAAATAAGCCGAGTTTGTGTTTTCAGACAACTGTCCAAACAGCCCTGGCCTACACACCCTACAGGCTCAGGCCCCTGGAGCCAAACCTGACGACTGTGCTTGCCCTCTATGAGGGAATTGTATGTGCCCATTCCAATGGCCACAACCCTACTATTAGGATAAACCTCCAAACCCCTGAGTCCATCCAAATATTTGTGGCATCCCGGGACAAACAGGGGCAATCTGGGCCCATCTGAGCACCTACCGGCGCTCAGACCCGTGGACAAATGTCCCCAGAGGTAAAAAGGAACGAACAGGCCCCTAGGCACCTATCGGATCCATTGCTTTGATTTCCAGGCATCTCTCCTCAGAGGCCTGCTATTCAATAACTGCATATGGCTGTTTCTTGACTCACCCATCAGAACAAATCTCATCTACACATGGGAAACTTGCACGATGGAGCTGTGTGAAAGCCTGTCTTTAGGAGAACCCTTCAGGTCCCCAGTGCCACCGCTTCATTCCAAGGTCTCCATAGACACAAAATCATATTAGGACACATCCACGGGATAGTCCATTTCAACTCAGCCTCCTCGGTTGCTCCCCCAGATCCAGCAGATCTAACCTGTCTTCTTTCTTGGCGACAATTGGAATGCGAGGTGGGCTACCCAGCCATCCATCCTTAGAACCCTGCTCGGAATCTTTGTCCTGGAGCCAACCAACATGTCTCAATTGTCCTGTAGAAGAATCTTTGCAGTTGGGAGCTTCTCACAAACTCCCATCGTGCGTAAACCCCCATGGCCTCGTGATCCAGCCCCCTTCAAGAAGGGGCCATCAGGGACAGAATGTCCAACCTGAGCGATCGTCTGATACTCGCCCTGACTTCAGATGCACGAGATCTTGATTCAGGTCTCACACAGAAATCTAGGCCTTCTTGGGTTCTCAGACTTCCGTCTTCAGACTACTGTCCCATGAGCCCTCCAGTTTGGCAATCAAGAACTACAATGCAGCACTCTGCCTGCCGTCCAGAAGAAAAAACATTGCCCTCTGGGGCTACCCAGAAACCCCCAATGAGGATCAACCTGCACGCCATTCAGCTGTACCCCAAATATATAGGCTGACCTGGTCACTAATGCCCTTTCTGACACAGCCTGATCCTGGACCTCCTGGCCCCACCCAGGCAGCTGGCCGCACACTGATCACATCGGACCCGCCATGGCCTTAGGACGTCATCTCTTCTCAACCTCGGTTGTCAGGCTTCAGAACCAAGACCTTATCTCCAATCACGGCCCAGGTTTGAAAACGATGCCGAAATCAGAACTCTTTCCCCATGGCAAGAAACCTTCTGGTTGGCATGTTGTCCAAGGTTCAGTGTAGTTGAAACCAGTGTGGCCCATATGGCCCCACCCATGCTTGCGGGCCACATTGGTCACAAACACACATTGTGACCCTCAGTCTGAGCCCAGTCCTCAGGTAAGGCCTCTCAGTGGCTGGATGGAGAGACAGCATATTGGGCTTGCCATGCCCCTAGGCCCCAATTTTTAACCGTAGTTCGTGTTGTCCCCTTCAGTCTTCCCCAGGGCTCTGCTTTGGAATTCCTCTTTTGTTGGGACACCTGAGGTGACAAACCTGAAAGGAGTCCTCCCATCCCACAGATTGACGATAAACAATTGGGATCGGGCCCAATCCACAGAGAGGAAGATTCGTCCATGGCACATGAGGACCTCCCCAACATTCATTCCACGGCCATCGCTGATACAAAATCCAGAAACAAAAGCCTGAGCACGCGCCTCAGACTCGCTCATTCTTCATATCCTGAAGAGTTCTTCAGATAAGAACCTACACGGCACTCGAATTGACCCAAAATATATAGTCTAACCTGGGCACTAATGCACGGTCTGACAACATGAGCCCGGACCTCGTGGCCAACACCCAGACAGCTGACCGCACACTGAGCACATCAGATCCGCCATGGCCTTAGGTCATCATATCTTCCCCACCTCAGTTTTCAGGCTTCAGAACCTAGACCTTACCCTAAGTTTTCAGGCTTCAGAACCATGAACCAAACCCTAACCCTGACCCCTACCCTAAGCCTTACGCTTACGCTGACCTCAACGATGTCTAAACCTAAGCCTGACCCTAAGTCTTTCTTAACCCTAACCCTAACACTAACCTTTTCTAAACCCAGCTCTATTCCCTCCAGCAGGGACAACCCCTGCACCCAGGCCTCCCAGGTGCTGGGAGGAGGCTATATGGGGGTCACTGGATGGGCACTGCATTGAGTGGAGTGTGAGCCTTGAGCAGCATGGGGACCGGCAGCTCAGGGAGCTCTGGTGCAGTAGGAAGTTCGGTAAGGAGCCCCCAGGCCGTCGTGACCTCACTTCCCTGACGACAGAGCCCAAAGGAATTGGAACCCACGTATCCAGGCACCCCATTACAGAGAAAGCCCCCTGCCCAGCTCATTTCTAGGCACATGCTATGGAAGCGACATGTTCTTCTGCTGTACTGAAGCTGAGAGGATTCAGGGAGAAGAGAGCTCGCCGGCCAAACAAGTCCCCTCCCTGGCAGGTCATATCAGGTTTCCCCAACGCCTCAGGCCTTTGGCTAATAAAATCATAAGAAGACAGGAGGGGGCTCAGAGTCAGAAAGTCCCACACCTTCTATTTGACCGGTGTAGCCCTAGGTCTCCTCCCCGTCGCTGTGTGTTTGTGTGTGTGTGTGTGTGTGTGTGCCACTGGGTTTCTGTGTCTGTGTGTAAAGAGGACCTGGCCATGCCATCGTGGATGGAGATGCCCCAAGCAGGATGAGGCTGATATGGGGTTAAATGTCTGGTGGGTAAGTCATGTTCACACCCCAGTTTAAGGCTGCTTAAGTGGGATCAGTTTTAGGATCTATACCCTTCTGCCCAGGGTTTATCCTGAGACCCTGAATGGATGGGTCCATGACTCAGGAGCAGGGCTAACCCTAACAGTAACCACTAACCCTGACTCTGACACTGACTGTGAGCCCTCCCCAAACCCTAACCCAAGCCCTGACCCTGACTTTGATCCTGACCCTGACTGTGATACTTACCTGAACGCAAAACAAAACCTAAGCCTGGCAAGGACCCTGATGTGGACCCTGAACCTAAACCTAACTCTGACATTACCGTAAATATGACTAATACTTAACCATGACCCAGACACTGACCCTAATCCTAACCCTGATGCTGATCTAAACCTGACCCTAACACTAACCCTGACACTGAATGTGAGCCTGAACCTAACTCTAACCCTAAACATAACCCTGACCCTGACCCTAACCTGGTCTAACCCTAACCCTAAAACTACCTCTAATCCTAACTCTAACCCCACTTTAACAATAATCCTGACCCTCTCTGACCCTGATCATAACCCTAACTCTGAACTTTGCCTATGTCAGACCTTAACCTTAAACCTGACCCTGGCCTTGACCTTAACACTGACCCTAACCCTGACTGTAAACCTAACTCTGACCCAATCCGTGATCCTGAACAGAATTGTAACCCTAAAGCTAACACTGATCCTGAACGTACTCATAAAACAGAACCTAAACATAAAGCTGACCTTACCATAACTGTAAACCTAATCCTGACCCTGACCCTAACCCGGACACTAAACCTGTCCCAAACCTAACCCTGACCCTGACATGAACCTTGCCCCCACACCAAAACTTGAACCTGACCCTAAATCTGACCATGACCCTGAACCTGACCCTAAACCTAACCTTCATCCTAAGACTGATCCTGTCCCTGACTGTGACCGTAACACTAACCGTGACCCTACTGTGAGCCTGACCCTAAACCTGACCATGAACCTAACCCTAACCCTGACCCCTACCCTAAGCCTTACGCTAACCCTGACCTCAACGACGTCTAACCCTAACCCTGACCCTAAGTCTTTCTTAACCCTAACACTAACCTAGTCTAAGCCCAGCCTTGCTCCCTCCAGCGGGGACAACAGCTGCACCCAGGCTTCCCAGGGGCTAGGGGGAGGCTGTATGGGGGTCACTGGATGGGCACTGCGTTGAGTGGAGTGTGAGCCTTGAGCAGCTTGGGGACCGGTAGCTCAGGGAGTTCTGGTCGAGCAGGAAGTTCGGTAAGGGGCCCCCAGGCAGTGGTGACCTCACTTCCCTGACGACAGAGCCCAACGGAATTGGAACCCACGTATCCAGGCACCCCATTACAGAGAAAACACCCCTGCCCAGCTCATTTCTAGGCACATCCTAAAGGAAGCGACACGTTCTTCTTCTGTACTGAAGCTGAGAGGATGCAGGGAGAAGAGAGCTCGCCCACCAGACACGTCCCCTCCCTGTCAGGTCATATCAGGTTTCCCAAACGCCTCAGGCCCTTTGGCTAATAAAATCAAAACGTGACACCAGGGGGCTCAGAGTCAGAGAGTCCCACACCTTCTATTCGACTGGTGTAGCCCTAGGTCTCCTCCCTGTCTCTCTCTCTGTGTGCGTGTGTGAGTGTTTTGCCACTGGGTTTCTGTGTCTGTATGTAAAGAGGACCTGGCCATGCCATCGTGGATGGAGATGCCACAAGCAGGATCAGGCTGATGATGGGTTAGATGCCTGGGGGGCAAGTCATGAGTCCATGACCCAGGAGCGGGGCGAACCCTAACAGTAACCACTAACCGTGACCCTGACACTGACTCTGAGCCTGCCCCAAAACCCTAACCCGAACCCTGACCCTGACCCTGACGCTAAAACTGACCGTGATCCCGACCTGAACCCTTAATCTGAACCTGAGCCTGACACTGACCTTGTCCGGATCCTGGACCTAAAACTAACTCTGGAATAACCTAGCTATGACTCATCCCTAACCTTGACCCTGACCCTGACCTTAAACCTAATACTGACCTTGAACTAACTCTGACCCTAACTGAACCCTGTCCGTGACTGTGTGCCTGACCCTAAAACTAACCCTAAGGTAACCCTAACCCTGACCCTTATACGGGCCCTGAACATAAAACCGAACACTGACCCTGACCCTAACACTAACCCCTACCATAAACCAAACCCTCACCCTACCTTACGCAGTCTAACCCTAACCCTCACGTTAACACTACTTCTAATTCTAACCCTAACCCCATCCCAAATTTTCCCATAAACCTAACTGTGAACCTGAACCGAACATAAAGCAAAGCCTGAACCTAAATCTGACCCTGGCCCTGACCTTCACCTGACCCTGACCCTGACCCTAATCCTAACCATGACCTTAACACTGACCAACATAACCTTGTCCCTGACCGGAATGTGGACTTTAACCAATACCTGATCCTGACGCTAAACCTGACACTGGCCCAAACTTCACCCTGACCCTGACCCAGGCCATGACCATCAACCTAACCCTGACCCTAACAGTGACCCTGATCCAAACCTAACACTAACCCTGAGACTGAATGTGAGCCTGACCCTAAATCTACCCCTAAACGTAACCCTAACCCTGACAGTACCATGGGTCCTCCGCCGATCCTATCGCTGAACCTAACCCTAACACTATACTCTAACCCTACCGCGGATCCTGACCCTAACCAATCTAACCCTAACCCTCAAACTAACTCTAACCCTAACACTAAACCTAAACTTTAACAATAACCCTTACCTTATACCTGACTATTATCATAACCCTAACCCTGAACTTTGCCTCTACCAGACCCTGACCCTAAACCTGACCCTGGCCCTGACCCTAAACCTAACCATGACACTAACACTGACCACTACATAACCTTGTCCCTAACCCAAATGTGGACTTTGAACCAATACCTGATCCTGACCCTAAACCTGACACTGGCTCTAAACTTCACCCTGACCCTGACGCAGGCCATGATCATAAACCTAACCCTGAGCCTAATAGTGATCCCGACCCTGACCTGAACACTAAACCTGAGCCTGGCTGTTAGCCTACCCTACTCTAACCGTAAATGTAACCCTGACCCTGACACTAACGCGGGCCCTACCCCGAATCCTATTGCTGAAACTAACCCTAACACTAACCCCTAACCTACCACGGACCCTGACCCTAACAAGTTCTAACCTTAACCATCAACCTAACGCTAACCCTAACACTAACGCTGAACTTTAACAATAACCCTGACCCTATAGCTGACTGTGATCATAACCCTAACCCTGAACTTTGGCTATACCAGACACTGACCCTAAACCTAACCCTGAAAATTGCTATTAGGGACCCTGATCCTAAACCTGACCCTGGCCCTGACCCTAAACCTAACCATGACCCTAACAATGACCACTACATAACCCTGTCCCTGACCCGAATGTGGACTTAAAACCAATACCTGATCCTGACCGTAAACCTGACACTGACCCTGACCCTGACTCTGACAGTAATGGTAACCCTGACCCTATTGTGAGCCTGACCCTAAACCTAACCATGAACCTAAACCTAAACCTGACCCCTACCCTAACCCTAACACTAACCCTGACCCCAACGATGTCTCACCCTAACCCTAACCCTAAGTCTCTCGCTAACACTAACCCTAACCCTAACCCTAACCCTAACCTTAACTCGGTCTGAACCCATCTCTGTTCCCAGAAGCGGGGACAATAGGTGCATCCAGGACTCCCAGGGGCTGGGATTGGCTGTGTGGGGGTCACTGGATGAACAGGGCATGGGGTGGTGGGTGAGCCTTGAGAAGCTAGGGGATGGGCACGCTCAGGGTGCTCTGGTGGGAGCAGAAAGTTTGGTAAGGAGCCCCCATTCAATGGTGACCTCACTTCCCTGACTACAGAGCCCAACGGAATTAGAATCCACGTATCCAGGCACCCCATTACAGAGAAAACCCCCCTGCCCAGCTCATTTCTAGGCACATCCTAAAGGATGCGACATGTTCTTCTGCTGTACTGAAGCCCTGAGGATGCAGGGAGAAGAGAGATCACCCGCCATACACATCCCCTCACTGGCAGGTCATATCAGGCTTCCCCAACGCCTCAGGCCCTTTGGCAAATAAAATCAAAAGGTGACACCAGGGGGCTCAGAGTCAGAGATTCCCACACCTTTTGATCGAGCGGTATAGCTCTAAGTCTCCTCCCCGTGTGTGTGTGTGTGTGTGTGTGTGTGTGTGTGTGTGTGTAGAGAGGACCTGGCCATGCCATCGTGGGTGGAGATGTCAGAGCAGGAGCAGGCTAAAGAGGGGTTAGATGCCTGGTGGGCAGGTCATGTTTACATCCCAATGTAATGCTGGCTAAGTGGGATCGGGTGTGGGGTCTACAGCCTTCTGCCCAGGGTTTTTCCTGAGAACCTAAAGGGAGGGGACAATGAACCAGGAGCGGGGCGAACCCTAACAGTAACCACTGACCCTGACCCTGATCCTGACACTGTGAGCCTGCCCCAAACCCTAACCCGAACCCTGACCCTGAACCTGAACCTAACCCTGACCGTGATCCCGACCTGAACCCTAAACCTAAACCTAAGCCTGACGCTGACCCAGTTCCGGACCGTGAACCTAAACCTAAGTCTGAGATAACCTAACTATGACTCATCCCTAAACGTGACCCTACCTGAACCTAATCCTAATCCTGACGCTGATCTAACCCTGACCCTAACCCTAACCCTATCCGTGACCGTGTGCGTGACCCTAAACCTAACCCTAAAGGTAACCCTAACCCTGACCCTAATACGGACCCTCAAACCAAACTGAACGTTGACCCTGACAATAACACTAATCCCTACCCTAAACCAAACCCGAACGCTGACCTTACGCTGTCTAACCCTAACCCTCACCATACCACTACTTCTAACTCTAACCGTAACCCCATCCCAAACTTATCCCCTAAACCTAAATGTGACTATGAACCGAACATAAAGCAAAGCCTGAACCTAAACCTAACCCTGACCCTGAACTTCACCTGAAACTGACCCTGACCCTAATCCTAACCATGACCCTAACACTGACCACTACACAACCCTGTCCCTGACCTGAATGTGGACTTTAAACCAATACATGATCCTGAAGCCAAACCTGACACTGGGCCTAAACTTCACCCTGAACCTGACCCAGACAATGTCAATCAACCTATCCCTGACCCTAACAGTGACCCCGACCCAGACCTGAACACTAAACCACACCCTGACTGTGAGCCTGACCCTTACTGTAACCCTAAACTTAACCCTGACCCTGACACTAACAAGGGCCATACCCTGAAACCTAACACTGAACCTAACCCTAAAACTAACCCCTAACATTATCCCTGAAACTGACACTAACCTGTTCTAACCCTAACCCTCAACCTACCTCGAACCCTAACCCTAAACCCACTTTAACAATTATCCTAACCCTCTCCCTGAACCTGATCATAACCCTAACTCTGAACATTGCCTATGTCAGAACTTAACCTTAAAACTGACCCTGGCCTTGACCTTAACTCTGACCCTAACCCTGACTGTAAACCTAACTCTGACCCAATCCGTGAGCCTGAACAGAATCGTCACCCTAAATCTCACCCTGATCCTGAACCTACTCATAAAACAGAACCTAAACATAAAGCTGGCCTTACCATAACCATGAACCTAACCCTGACCCTGACCCTAACCCTGACAATAAACCTATCCCAAATCTAAACCTGACCCTGACATGAACCTTGCCCCCACACCAAAACTTGAACCTGACTCTAAATCTGACCATGACACTGAACCTGACCCTAAAACTAACCGTCATCCTAACACTGACCCTGTCCCTGACTGTGACCGTAACGCTAACCGTGACCCTACTGACCCTAAACCTAACCGTGAACCTAACCCTAACCCTGACCCCTACCCTAAGCTTTACGGTAAGCCTGACCTCAACGACGTCTAACCCTAACCCTGACCCTAAGTCTTTCTTAACCCTAACCCTAACACTAACCTAGTCTAAACCCAGCTCTGTTCCTTCCAGCGGGGACAACAGCTGCACCTAATCCTCCCAGGGGGTGGGAGGAGGCTGTATGGGGGTCACTGCATGGGCACTGCGTTGAGTGGAGTGTGAGCCTTGAGCAGCTTGGGGACCAGTGGATCAGGGAGCTCTGGTGGAGCAGGAAGTTCGGTAAGGAGCCCCCAGGCAGTGGTGACCTCACTTCCCTGACGACAGAGCCCAAGGGAATTGAAACCCACGTATCCAGGCACCCCATTACAGAGAAAACCCCAATGCCCAGCTCATATCTAGGCACATCCTAAGGAAGCGACATGTTCTTCTGCTGTACTGAAGCTGAGAGGATGCAGGGAGAAGACAGCTCGCCCGCCAGACAAGTCCCCTACCTGGCAGATCATATCAGGTTTCCCCAACGCTTCAGGCCCTTTGGCTAATAAACTCAAAAGTGGACACCAGGGGCTCAGAGTCAGAGAGTCCCACACCTTCTTATCGACCAGTGTAGCCCTAGGTCTCCTCCCTGTCTCTGCTCTGTGTGTGTGTGTGTGTGTGCGTGTGCTTGTGTGTGTGTGCCACTGGGTTTCTGTGTCTGTGTGTAAAGAGGACCTGGCTATGCCATCGTGGGTGGAGATGACCCAAGCAGGATCAGGCTGATGAGGGTTTAGATATCTGGTGGGCAAGTCATGTTCACACCCCAGTTTAAGGCTGGTTAAGTTGGATCGGGTGTAGGGTATACACCCTTCTGCACAGGGTTTATCCTGAGACCCTGAACGGATGGGTCCATGACCCAGGATCAGGGCTAACCCTAACAGAAACACTAACCCTGACCCTGACACTGACTGTGAGCCTGCCCAATACCTAACCCAAGCCCTGACCCTGACCTGACCCTGACCCTGACTGTGATCCTGACCTGAACCCTAAGCCTAAACCTAAGCCTGACACTGACCCTGATGTGGACCCTGAACCCAAACCTAACTCTGACATTACCGTAACCATGACTGAAACCTAACAAGGACCCAGACCCTGACCCTAATCCTAATCCTGACGTTGACCTAACCCGGACGCTAACCCTAAGCCTGAACGTGATGTGAGCCTGACGCTAGCCCTAAAACTAAAGGTAACTCTAACCATGAACCTCTACGGACCCTGAACCTAAACCTAAGGCTGAACCTGACCCTAACCCTAACACTAACCCCTACCCTAAACCAAACCCTAACCCTGACCTTATGCTGTCTAACCCACCCTAACCATAACCCTACTTATAAATCTAACCCAAACCCAATCCCAAAACCTACCACCAAAACCTAAGTGTGACACTGAACCGAATATAGACCCTATACCAAAGCCTGACCCTCAACCTGACCCTGGCCCTGACCTTCATCTGACCGTGACCCTGACCCTAATCCAAACCATGACACTACACTAACCACTACATAAACCTGTCCCGGACCCAAATGTGGATTTTAAACCAACCTGAACCTGACCCTCAACCTGACACTGATGGTAAACTTCACCCTGAGCGTGACCCAGACCATGACCATAAACCTAACCTTGACCCTAACAGTGACCCCGACCCTGACCTGAAAACTAAACCTGACCCTGACTGTGAGCCTGACCTTAACTCGAACCATAAATGTAACTCTGACCCTGACGCTGACACTGGCACTCCTCGAATCCTATCGCTGATCCTAACCCTAACACTAACCCCTAAACCTACCACGGACACTGACCCTAACAAATTCTTACCCTAACAGTCAACCTAACGCTAACCCTAACACTAACCCTAAACTTAAACAATAACCATGACCCTATACCTGATAATGATCATAACCCTAACCCGGAACTTTGCCTATACCAGACCCTGACCCTAAATCACCCTCACCCTGACCCTAAACCTAACCATGACCCTCACAATGACCACAACATAACCCTGTCCCTGACCCGAATGTGGATTTTAAACCAATACATGGTCCTACCATAAACCTGACACTGGCCCTAGACTTCACCCTGACCCCGACCCAGGCAAAGACCATAAACTTAACTCTGACTCAAACAATGACCCTGACCCTGAAACTAACACTAAACCTGACACTGAATGAGAGCCTGACCCTAACTCTAACCCTAAACGTAACCCTGACCCTGACACTAACATGGCCCCTGACCCGAAACCTAAGGCTGAACCTGACCCCCAAAAAACCCATAACATTATCCCTGACACTGTCCCTAACCCAGTCTAACCCTAACCCTCAACCAATCTCTAAGACTAACTCTAACCTCACTTTAACAATTATCCTGACCCTCTCTCTGAACCTGATCATAATCCTAACTCTGAACATTGCCTATGTCAGAACTTAACTTTAAAACTGACCCTGACCTTGACCTTAACACTGACCCTAACCCTGACTGTAAACCTAACTCTAACCCAATCCGTGAGCCTGAACAGATTAGTGACCCTAAAGCTAACCGGGATCCTGAACCTACTCATAAAACAGAACCTAAACATAAAGCCGACCTTACCATAACCATGAAACTAACCCTGACCCTGACCCTAACACTGACACTAAACCTGTCCCAAACCTAACCCTGACCTGACATGACCTTGCCCCCAAACCAAAACTTGAACCTGACCCTAAAACTGACCATGACCCTGAACCTGACCCTAAACCTAACCGTGAGCCTAACACTGACCCTGACCCTGACTCTGACCGTAACGATAACCCTGAAGCTACTGTGATCCTGACCCTAAACCTAACCATGAACCTAACCCTAACCCTGACCCCTACCCTAAGCCTTATGCTAAACCTGACCCCAAAGACGTCTAACCCTAAACCTGACCCTAATTCTTTCTTAACACTAACCATAACACTAACCTGGTCTAAACCCAGCTCTGTTCCCTCCAGCGGGGAAAACAGCTGCACGCAGGCCTCCCAGGGGCTGGGGGGAGGCTGTATGTGGGTCAATGGATGGGCACTGCATTGAGTGGTGTGTGAGCCTTGAGCAGCATGGGGACCAGCGGCTCAAGGAGCTCTGGTGGAGCAGGAAGTTTGGTAAGGAACCCCCAGGCAGTGGTGACTCACTTCCTTGACGAAGGGCCCAACGGAATTGGAACCCACGTATCCAGGCATCCCATTACAGAGAAACGCGCCTCTCCCCAGCTCTTTCTAGGCACATCCTAAAGGAAGCGACATGTTCTTCTGCTGTACTGAAGCCGAGAGGATGCAGGGAGAAGAGACCTGGCCTGTCTGACACGTCCCCTCCCTGGCAGGTCATATCAGGTTTCCCCAATGCCTCAGGCCCTTTGGCTAAAAAATCAAAAGGTGACACCAGGGGGCTCAGATCAGAGAGTCCCACACCTTCTGATCCACTCGTATAGGCTTCGGTCTCTTCCCCGTTTGTGTGTGTGTGTGTGTGGGGGGTGCCTCTGTGTGTCTGTGTGTCTGTGTGTAAAGAGGTCCTGGCTATGCCATCGAGGGTGGAGATGCCCCAAACAGGATCAGGCTGATGAGGGTTTAGATATCTGGTGGGCAAGGCATGTTCACACTCCAGATTAAGGCTGGTTAAGTGGGATCGGGTGTAGGGTCTACACCCTTCTGCCCAGGGTTTATCCTGAGACCCTGAACGGATGGGTCCATGACCCAGAATCAGGGCTAACCCTAACAGTAACCACTAACCCTGACCCTGACCCTGACTGACTGTGAGACTTCCCCAAAACCTAACCCAAACCCTGACCCTGACCCTGAAACTGACCCTGACTGTGATCCTGACCTGAACCCTATACCTAAACCTAAGCCTGACACTGACCCTGATGTGGACCCTGAACCTAAACCTAACTCTGACATTACTGTACCATGACTCAAACCTAACCAGGACCCTGACCGTGACCCTAATCCTAACCCTGACGCTGACCTAACCCGGACCCTAACCCTAACCCTGATCGAGACTTGAATTGACCCTAAACCTAAACCTTATGGTAACTCTAACCATGACCCTAATAAGGACCCTGAACCTACACCTCATGCTGACCCTGAACCTAACACTAACCCCTACCCTAAACCAAACCCTAACCCTGACCTTATGCTGTCTAACCCACCCTAACCATAACCCTACTTATAAATCTAACCCAAACCCCATCCCAACCCCTACCACCAAAACCTAAGTATGACACTGAACCGAATATTGACCCTCTACCAAAGCCTGACGCTCAACCTGACCCTGGCCCTGACCTTCATCTGACCGTGACCCTGACCCTAATCCAAACCATGACACTAACACTGACCACTACATAAACCTGTCCCGGACCCAAATGTGGATTTTAAACCAACCTGAACCTGACAACCAGGTTGGTGACAACCTGACAACCAGACACTGGTGCTAAACTTCACCCTGAGCGTGACCCAGACCATGACTATAAACCTAACCTTGACCCTAACAGTGACCCCGATCCTGACCTGAAAACTAGACCTGACCCTGACTGTGAGCCTGACCTTAATTCGAACCAAAAATGTAACCCTGACCCTGACGCTGACACTGGCCCTCCTCGAATCCTATTGCTGATCCTAACCCTAACACTAACCCCTAAACCTACCACGGACACTGACCCTAACAAATTCTTACCCTAACAGTCAACCTAACGCTAACCCTAACACTAACCCTAAACTTAAACAATAACCATGACCCTATACCTGATAATGATCATAACTCTAACCCGGAACTTTGCCTATACCAGACCCTGACCCTAAATCACCATCACCCTGACCCTAACCTAACCATGACCCTCACAATGACCACAACATAACCCTGTCCCTGACCCGAATGTGTACTTTAAACCAATACCTGATCCTACGTAAACCTGACACTGGCCCTAGACTTCACCCTGACCCCGACCCAGGCAAAGACCATAAACTTAACTCTTACCCAAACAATGACCCTGACGCTGAAACTAACACTAAACCTGACACTGAATGTGAGCCTGACCCTAACTCTAACCCTAAACGTAACCCCGTAACCCTGACCCTGACACTAACATGGGCCCTGACCCGAAAGCTAAGGCTGAACCTAACCCTAAAAAAACCCCTAACATTATCCCTGACACTGACCCTAACCCAGTCTAAACCTAACCCTCAATCTACCTCTAAGCCTAACCTGTCCCAAACCTAACCCTGACCCTGACATGAACCTTGCCACCAAACCAAAACTTGAACCTGACCGTAAATCTGACCATGACCCTGCCTGGATATAAACCTAACCGTCAGACTAACACTGACCCTGACCCTGATTCTGAATGTAACGCTAACCCTGAACCTACTGTGATCCTGACCCTAAACCTAACCATGAACCTAACCCTAACCCTGACCCCTACCCTAAGCCTTACGCTAACCCTGACCCCAAAGATGTCTAACCCTAACCCTGACCCTACGTCTTTCTTAGCCCTAACCCTAACACTAAGCTGGTCTAAACCCAGCTCTGTTCCCTCCAGCGGGGAAAACAGCTTCACCCAGGCCTCCCAGGGGGTCTGGGAGGAGGCTGTATGTGGGTCAATGGATGGGCACTGCATTGAGTGGAGTGTGAGCCTTGAGCAGCGTGGGGACCGGCGGCTCAGGGAGCTCTGGTGGAGCAGGAAGTTTGGTAAGGAACCCCCAGGCATTCGTGACCTCACTTCCTTGACGAAGGGCCCAACGGAATTGGAACCCACATATCCAGGCATCCCATTACAGAGAAACGCCCTCCCCAGCTCTATCTAGGAACATCCTAAAGGAAGCACCACGTTCTTCTACTGTACTGAAGCCCAGAGGATGCATGGAGAAGTGAGCTCGCCCGCCAGACACGTCCCCTCCCTGGCAGGTCATATCAGGTTTCCCCAACGCCTCAGGCCCTTTGGCTAATAAAATCAAAAGGTGTCACCAGTGGGCTCAGAGTCGGAGAGTCCCACACCTTCTGATCTATGGGTGTAGCCCTAGGTGTCCTCCCTGTCTCTCTCCCAGTGTGTGTGTGTGTGTGTGTGTGTGTGGTGTGTATGAGTGCGAGTGCCTCTGGGTGTCTGTGTGTCTGTGTGTAAAGAGTACCTGGCCATGCCATACTGGGTGGAGATGCCCCAAGCAGGTTGAGGCTGATATGGGGGTTAGATGTCTGGTGGGTAAGTCATGTTCACACCCCAGTTTAAGGCTGCTTAAGTGGGATCAGTTGTAGAGTCTACACCCTTCTGCCCAGGTTTATCCTGAGACCCTGAATGGATGAGTCCTTGACTCAGGAGCGGGGCTAACCATAACAGTAACCACTAACCCTGACCCTGACACTGACTGTGAGCCTGCCCCAAACCCTAACCCAAGCCCTGACCCTGACTCTGACCCTGACCCTTACCGTGATCCTTACCTGAACCATAAACCGAAACCTAAGCCTGGCAAGGACTCTGATGTGGACCCTGAACCTAAACCCAAACTCTGACATTACCGAAAATATGACTAATACCTCACCATGACCCATACCCTGACCCTAATCCTAACCCTGACGCAGACCTATCCCTGACCCTAACACTAACCCTGACACTGAATGTGAGCCTGAACCTAACTCTAACCCTAAACGTAATCCTGACCCAGACACTAACACGGGCCCTGACCTGAAACCTAATGCTGAACATAACCCTAAAACTAACCCCTAACATTATCCCTGACACTGACCTTAACGTGGTCTAATCCTAACCCTCAACCTGCCTCTAACCCTAACCCTAACCCCACTTTAACAATTATCCTGACCCTCGCCCTGAACCTGATCATAACCCTAACTCTGAACTTTGCCTACGTCAGAACTTAACCTTAAAACTGACCCTGGCCTTGACATTAACACTGACCCTAACCCTGACTGTAAACCTAACTCTGACCCAATCCGTGAGCCTGAACAGATTAGTAACCCTAAAGCTAAAACTGATCCTGAATCAACTCATAAAACAGAACGTAAACATAAAGCTGACCTTACCATAACCATGAACCTAACCCTGACCCTGACACTAACCCTGACACTAAACCTGTCCAAACCTAACCCTGACCTGACATGACCTTGCCCCCAAACCAAAACTTGAACCTGACCCTAAAACTGACCATGACCCTGAACCTGACCCTAAACCCAACTGTGAGCCTAACACTGACCCTGAGTCTGACTCTGCCTGTAACGCTAACCCTGAACCTACTGTGATCCTGACCCTAAACCTGACCATGAACCTAACCCTAACCCTGACCACTACTATAAGCCTTACGCTAACCCTGACCCCAAAGACGTCTAACCCTAACCCTGACCCTAAGTCATTCTTAACCCTAACCCTAACACTAACCTGGTCTAAAACCAGCTCTGTTCCCTCCAGCGGGGAAAACAGCTGCACGCAGGCCTCCCAGGGGCTGTGGGGAGGCTGTATGGGGGTCACAGGATGGGCACTGCATTGAGTGGAGTGTGAGCCTTGAGCAGCTTGGGGACCGGCGGCTCAGGGAGCTCAGGTGGAGCAAGAAGTTCGGTAAGGAGCCCCCAGGCAGTGGTGACCTCACTTCCTTGATGACCGAGCCCAAGGGAATTGGAACCCACATATCCAGGCACCCCATTACAGAGAAAACCGCCATGCCCAGCTCATTTCTAGGCAAGCGACATGTTCTAAAGGAAGCGACATGTTCTCTGTTGTACTAAAGCCGAGAGGAATGCAGGGAGAAGAGAGAGTCAGAGACCCGCCATGACCCTGTGTGTCTGTGTGTGTGTGTGTGTGTGTGTGTGTGTGTGAGGACCTGGCCATGCCATCCTGGGTGTAAAGAGATGCCCCAAGCAGGGAGATGCAGGCAGGATCAGGCTGAGAGAGGTAGATGACTTGTGGGCAAGTCATGTTCACACCCCCAGTTTAAGGCAGGTTAAGTGGGATCGGGTGTAGGGTCTATACCATTCTGCCCAGGGTTTATCCTGAGACCCTGAAGGGACGAGTCCATGACCCAGGAGCGGGTCTAACCCTAACAGTAACCACTAACCCTGACCCTGACACTGATATGAGCCTGCCCCAAACCCTAACCCAAGCCCTGACCCTGACCCTGACCCTGACTGTGATCCTGACCTGAACCCTAAACCTAACCTAAGCCTGACACTGACCCTGATGTGGACCCTGAACCTAAACCTAAGTCTGACATTACCATAACCATGATTCAAACCTAACCAGGACCCTGACCCTGACCCTAATCCTAACCCTGATGCTGACCTAACCCAGACCCTAACCCTACCCCTGAACGTGACAGTGTGCTTGACCCTAACCCTAAACCTAATGGTAACTCTAACCGTGACCCTATAAAGGACCCTGAACCTACACATCATGCTGACCCTGACCTTAACTCTAACCCCTAACCTAAACCAAACCGTAACCCTGACCTTCCGCTGTCTATCACTAACCCTAACCATAACCCTACTTCTAACCCTAACCCTAACCCCAATCCCAAACCCTACTGCCAAAACCTTAACTGTGACACTGATCCAAACATTGACCCTATACCAAAGCCTGACCCTCAACCTGACCCTGGCCCTGACATTTACCTGACCCTGACTCTGACCCTAATCCTAACGTTGACACTAACTCTGACCACTACATAACCCTGTCCCTGACCCGAATGTGGACTTTAAACCAATACCTGAACCTGACCGTAAGCAGGACACTGGTGCTAAACTTCACCCTGACCCTAACCCAGACCAGACCATGACGATAACCTAACCTTGACCCTTACAGTGACCCCGACAATCAACTGAACACTAAACCTGACCCTGACTGTGAGACTGAACCCTAGTCAAACCCTAAATGTAACCCTGACCCTGACACTAACATGGGCCCTCCCTCGAATCCTATATCTGAACCTAACCCTAACACTAACCCGTAAACCCTACCACGGACCCTGACCCTAACAAGTTCTAACCCTAACCGTCAACCTAACGCTAAACATAAAACTAACCCTAAACTTTAACAATAACCCTGACCCTATACCTGACTAAGATCATAACCCTAACCCTGAACTTTGCCTATACCAGACCCTGACCCTAAACCGGACACTGGCCCTGACCCTTAACCTAACCATGAACCTAACAATGACCACTACCTAACCCTGTCCCTGACCCGAATGTGTACTTTAAACCAATACCTGATCCTGACCGTAAACCTGACACTGGTCCTAGACTTCACCCTGTCCCCGACCCAGGCAAAGACCAGAAACCTAAGTCTGACCCTAACAGTGACCCTGACCCTCACCCTAACACTAAACCTGACACTGAATGTGAGCCTGAAACCTATCTCTAACCTTAAACGTAACCGTGACCCTGACACTAACACGGGCCCTGACCCGAAAACCTAACGCTGAACCTAACCCTAAAAAAACCCCTAACATTATCCCTGACACTGACCCTAACAAAGTCTAACCTAACCCTCAACCTACCTCTAAGCCTTACTCTAACCCCACTTTAACAATTATCCTGACCCTCTCCCCTGAACCTGATCATAACCCTAACTCTGAACATTGCCTATGTCAGAACTTAACCTTAAAACTGACCCTGGCCTTGACTTAAACACTGACCCTAACCCTGACTGTAAACCTAACTCTGACCCAATCCGTGAGCCTGAACAGATTAGTAACCCTAAAGCTAACCCTGATCCTGAATCTACTCATAAAACAGAACCTAAACATAAAGCTGACCTTACCATAACCATGAAACCTAACCCTGACCCTGACCCTAACCCTGACACTAAACCTGTCCCAAACCTAACCCTGACCTGACATGACCTTGCCCCCAAACCAAAAACTTGAACCTGACCCGAAAACTGACCATGACCCTGAATCTTACCCTAAACGTAACCGTGAGCCTAACACTGACCCTGAGCCTGACTCTGACCGTAACGCTAATCCTGAACCTACTGTGAGCCAGACCCTAAACCTAACCATGAACCTAACCCTAACCCTGACCCCTACCCTAAGCCTTATGCTAACCCTGACCCCAAAGACGTCTAACCCTAACCCTGACCCTAATTCTTTCTTAACCCTAACCCTAACACTAACCTGGTCTAAATCCAACTCTTTTCCATCCAGTGGGGAAAAAAAACAGCTGCACGCAGGCCTCCCAGGGGCTGTGGGGAGGCTGTATGGGGGTCACAGGATGGGCACTGCATTGAGTGGAGTGTGAGCCTTGAGCAGCGTGGGGGGACCGGCGGTTCAGGGAGCTCTGGTGGAGCAGGAAGTTTGGTAAGGTACCCCCAGGCAGTGGTGACCTCACTTCCTTGACGAAGGGCCCAACGGAATTGGAACCCACGTATCCAGGCATCCATTACAGAGAAACGCCCTCCCCAGCTCTATCTAGGCACATCCTAAAGGAAGCGACATGTTCTTCTGCTGTACTGAAGCCGAGAGGATGCAGGGAGAAGAGAGCTGGCCCGTCTGACACGTCCCCTCCCTGGCAGGTCATATCAGGTTTCCCCAAATGCCTCAGGCCCTTTGGCTAAAAAATCAAAAGGTGACACCAGGGGGGCTCAGATCATAGAGTCCCACACCTTCTGATCCACTCGTATAGGCTTAGGTCTCCTCCCCGCTGTGTGTGTGTGTGTGTGTGGGGGGGGTGCCTCTGTGTGTCTGTGTGTCTGTGTGTAAAGAGGTCCTGGCTATGCCATCGAGGGTGGAGATGCCCCAAACAGGATCAGGCTGATGAGGGCTTAGATATCTGGTGGTCAAGTCATGTTCACACCCCAGTTTAAGGCTGGTTAAGAGGGATCGGGTGTAGGGTCTACACCCTTCTGCCCAGGGTTTATCCTGAGACCCTGAACGGATGGGTCCATGACCCAGGATCAGGGCTAACCCTAACAGTAACCACTAACCCTGACCCTGACCCTGACTGACTGTGAGACTGCCCCAAAACCCTAACCCAAGCCCTGACCCCTGACCCTGACCCTGACCCTGACCCTGACTGTGATCCTGACCTGAACCCTAAACATAAACCTAAGCCTGACACTGACCCCTATGTGGACCCTGAACCTTAGCCTAACTCTGACATTACCGTAACCATGACTCAAACCTAACCAGGACCCTGACCCTGACTCTAATCCTAACCCTGACGCTGACCTAACCCGGACCCTAAACCTAATCCTGACCGTGACTTGTGCTTGACCTTAACCCTAAACCTAATGGTAACTCTAACCATGACCCTAACAAGGACCCTGAACCTACACATCATGCTGACCCTGACCTTAACACTAACCCCTAACCTAAACAAAACCCTAACCCTGACATTACGATATCTATCCCTAATCCTAAACATAACCCTACTTCTAACTCTAACCCTAACCCCAATCCCAAACCCTAACCCTACCGCCAAAACCTAACTGTGACAGTGAACCGAACATTGACCCTATACGAAAGCCTGACCCTCAACCTGACCCTGGCCCTGACATTTACCGGACCCTGACTCTGACCCTAATCCTAACCTTGACACTAACTCTGACAACTACATAAACCTGTCCCAGACCCGAATGTGGACTTTAAACCAATACCTGAACCTGACCCTAAACAGGACACTGGTGCTAATCTTCACCCTGACCCTGACCCAGACCATGACGATAACCTAACCCTGACCCTTACAGTGACCGCGAAATCAACTGAACACTAAACCTGACCCTGACTGTGAGACTGAAACTAACTCTGACCCTAAATGTAACCCTGACCCTGACACTAACATGGGCCCTCCCCCGAAACGTATCTCTGAACCTAACCCTAACACAAACCCCCTAACCCTACCACGGACCCTGACCCCAACAAGTTCTAACCCTAACCGTCAACCTAACGCTAAATGTAGAACTAACCCTAAACATTAACAATAACCCTGACCCTATACCTGACTCTGATCATAACCCTAACCCTGAACTTTGCCTATACCAGACCCTGACCCTAAACCGGACACTGGACCTGACCCTTAACCTAACCATGAACCTAACAATGACCACTACATAACCCTGTCCCTGACACGAATGTGGACTTTAAACTAATACCTGATCCTGACCGTAAACCTGACACTGGCCCTAGACTTCACCCTGACCCCGACCCAGGCAAAGACCAGAAACCTAAGCCTGACCCTAACAGTGACCCTGACCCTCACCCTAACAATAAACCTGACACTGAAAGTAAGCCTGAACCTATCTCTAACCCTAAACGTAACCCTGACCCTGACACTAACACGGGCCCTGACCCGAAACCTAACGCTGAACCTAACCCTAAACCTAACCCCTAACATTATCCCTGACACTGACCCTAACCCGGTCTAACCCTAACACGCAACCTACCTCTATCCCTAAACCTAACCACACTTTAACAATAATCCTGACCCTCTCCCTGAACCTGATCATAACCCTAACTCTGTACTTTGCCTATGTCAGACCTTAACCTTAAACCAGACCCTGGCCTTGACCATAATACTGACCCTAAACCTGACTGTAAACCTAACTCTGACTCAATCCGTGATCCTGAACAGATTAGTAACCCTAAAGCTAACCCTGATCCTGAACCTACTCATGAAACAGAACCTAAAAATAAAGCTGACCTTACCATAACCATGAACCTAAACCTGACCCTGACCTTAACCCTGACACTAAACCTATCCAAAACCTAACCCTGACCTGACATGACCTTGCACCCAAACCAAAACTTGGACCGGACCGTAAATCTGATCATGACCCTGCCTGGACATAAACCTAACTGTCAGCCTAACACTGACCCTGACCCTGACTCTGACCGTAACGCTAACCCTGAACGTACTGTGATCATGACACTAAACCTAACCATGAACCTAACCCTAACCCTGACCCCTACCCTAAGCCTTACGCTAACCCTGACTCCAAAGACGTCTAACCCTAACTCTGACCCTACGTCATCTCTTCCCAATTCGGTTTTCAGGCTTCAGAACCTAGACGTTTTATCCAATCACTGCCCAGGGTTGAACATGAGGCAGAAATCTGAAATTCTTCCCCATGGCAAGAAATCTTGTGGTTGGCGTATTGCTCAACGTTCAGTGTAGTTGATAGCAGTGTGGCCCTTTGACCCCGCCATGCTTGAGGGCGGCGTTGGTAACAAATACGCATTGTGACCCTCAGCGTGAGCCCAGTCTCCAAGTAAGGTCTCTCAGTGGCTGGACCAAGAGACGGCATATTGGGCTTGCTTGCCATTCCCCTAGGCCCCAACTCTTAACCATAGTTCGTGTTGTCCATTCACCCCTCCCCAGTGCTCTGCTTTAGAATGAGGTAACCAAACTGAAAGGACTCCTCCCATCCCACAGATTGACCCCCAAATTGGGATCGGGCCAAATCCACAGAGAGGAAGACTCATCCATGGCCCATGAGGCCTCCCCGACATTCCACGCCCATCGTTGACACAAAATCCAGGGAAAATAGCCTGAATAATCGCCTCACACTCGCTCTTTCTTCATATCCCAAAGAGTTTCCCTCACGATCTGTAGATCGGGACTGCCATACATACGTCCCCAAAACAAGCCGAGTGTGAGTTTTCAGACTTCTATCCCTACATTCCTGGCTTCCACACCCTCCAGCCTGGTGACCCTGGAGCTACAGATCAGGTCTGTGCCTCTCAACTCCACAGGAATTCTGCCCCTTCCATTGACCACAATCATACAAACTCGGAGAAACCTCCAAAGTCCCCAAGGCCATCCCCATAGTATAGAACGCCCAGGACAAACAAGGGCCGCCTGGAACCAGCTGAGCATCCATCTCCACTCATACTGTAGATGGATGTTCCCAGAGAAGGAGATTGAATGGGACAGGGCCCTAGGCCCTAATGGGGTCCATTGTTTTGGTTCCCTGCTATCTCTATCAGAGGCCTGGTTTCCAATATCAGCATGTGGGGCTTTCCTGAGGCACCAATCAGATCAACTCTAGTCTCCACATGGGAATCTTGTCTTTTGGAGATGACGCAAAACCTCTGGTTAGGAGAAGCATTCAGGAACCGTGAGCCAGCGCCCCGTGCCAAGGTCTCCATGCACACAAACCCACAATAGGACCCATTCGCAGAAGAGTCCATTTCAATTCAGCCCCTTCTGTTGCTCCCCTAGAGCTAGCATAGCGAAACTGTCTATTAACTAGGAGACAGTTAGAATCGAGGCAGTCTGCCCAGGGTTCCATCCTTCGATCCCTGCTATGCTGTCGTTCCGTATGAAACATCCTGGAGCGATCCAACAGATCTCAATTGTTGATCAGAAAAAATCCTTGTGGCTTGGAGCATATCCCAACTCCCCTCCTGGGTAAACCTCCATGGCCTCGAGATGCTGCCCCCCTTCAAGAAAGGGCCATAATGGACAGAAACTCCAACCTGAGCCTAGGTCTGAACCCTCCCTGACTTCAGATGCACGAAGTCCCGATTCAGATGTGCAGATAGTGCCTGCCGTGCCCTCGCCCCGAAACCTACGCCTAACTTGTGTTCTTATTCTTCCGTCCTCACACTCCTTGCCCAAAGGGCATCCAGTTTGGGAATTCCGGAGCCACAAAGCAGCACTCTGCCTGCCCTCCAGAAGAAAAACGTTGCCCTTGGGGCTACCCAGAAACGCTAAATGAGGATCAAGCTGCACGGCACTCGACTCTCCCCCCAATATACAATATACCCTGAAAAACTAATGCCTGGTCTGACGCAGCCTAGGCCTGAACCTCCCGACCAACACTCAGCGAGCTGGCTCCACACTGAGCACGTCGGACCTGTCATGGACTTAAGTCGTCATCTCTTCCCAAGCTCGGTTTTCAGACTACACAACCTAGACCTTAACTCCAATCACGGCCCAGCGGTGAAAGAGATGAAAAAAAAATCAGAACTACTACTTCCCCATGGCAAGAATACATGTGGTTGGCATGGAGCCCAACGTTCAGTGTAGGAGCAACAGTGTGGACCATGATTCCCGCCCATGCTTGAGCGCCTAGAAAGCATAAACACACATTGTGACACTCAGCGTGAGTTCTGTCCTCAAGGAAGGCCTCTCAGTGGCTGGAACTAACCATAGTTTGGTTTGTCCATTCGCTACTCCCCAGGGCTCTGCTTTGAAATCCCTCTTTTGGTGGGACACCTGAGGTAACCAAACTGAAAGGACTCCTCCCATCCCCATGATGGACCCAAAACAATTGGGTTCGTGCCAAATCCACAGAGAGGAAGACTTGTGCATGGCCCATGAGGCCTCCTCGACATTCCACGGCCATTGTTGACACAAAATCCACAGACAAAAGCCTGAATAAATGCCTCACACTCACTCTTTCTTCATATCCCGAAGAGTTCTCCTCACGTTCTGTAGATCGGGCCTGCCATACTTATGTCCCAAAACGTAAGCCACGTTAGTGTTTTCAGACTTCTATCCCCACTTTCCTGGCCCACACACCCTCCAGGCTGGGGCCCGTGGAGCCACACATCAGGTCTGTGCCTGCCCACTCCACTGGAATTCTGCCCATTCACTTGACCACACGCCTCCAAATTAGGAGAAACCTCCACAGTCCCTGAAGCCATCCCAATTGTGTAGGCCGCCCGGGACAAACAAGGGCGTCTGACAACAGCTGAGCATCTACCTCCACTCATACCGTAGTTGGATGTCACCAGGGTAGTAGATTGAACCTCACAGGTCCCTAGGCCGTAATCGGATCCATTGCTTTGGTTTCCAGGCATCTCTCCTCAGAGGCATGTTTTCAAATACCAGCATGCGGGGGTTTCCGGAGGCAAATCTTGTCTCGACATGGGAAAATAGCAGGCTGGAACTGTGTCAAAACTTCCGGTTAGGAGAATCCTTCAGGGCCCGGTGCCACCACCCCTTTCCAAGGTCTCCATGGACACAAACCCACATTAGGATCCATCCGCAGGAGAGTCCATTTCAACTCTGGCTTCTCGGTTGCTCCGCCAGAGCCAGCAGATAGAACCTGTCTTGTCGCTAGGAGACGATTGAGATGCGAGGCGGCTTGCCCAGGGCTCCGCCCTTAGAACCCTGCTCTGGCGTCGTTCCATATGGAACGTCCTGGACCCATCCAAAAGGTCTCAAATGTCCTGCAGAAGGAATCCTTGCGTTTTGGAGCATCTCACAACTCCCAACGTGGGAAAAACCGTGATGGCTTTCTGAAGCCCCCACCCCCTTTTCTGAAGGGGAAATCATGGACAGGAACTCCAACCTGAGCCAACGTCTGATCCTCGCCCTGAATTCAGATGCACGACATCTCGATGCAGCTCTGCAGAGTGTGCCGGCCTTGCCCTCGCCCTTAAAACCTATGTGAAACTTCTGTTCTCCAATGTCCGTCCTCACACTCCTGGCCCCCAAGACCTCACGTTTGGCAATTCTGGACCCACAAGGCAGCACTCTGCCTGCCCTCCAGATAAAAAGCAAAATGTTGCCCTATGGAGCTTCCCAGACACCCGAAATGAGGATAGACCTACACGGCACCCTTCTGTACACAAATTATATCGACAAATCTGGGCATAATACACTGTCTGACACAGCCTGAGCCCGGACTTCCTGACCAACACCCAGACAGCTGACCGCACACTGAGCACAACAGACCCGCCATGGCCTTAGCTCGTCATCTATTCCCAACCTAGCTTCTCAGGCTTCAGGACAGAGACCTTAACTCCACACCCCGCCAAGGGGTGAATGTGATGCAGCTATCAGAACTCCTCCTTCCCTATGGCAAGAAACCTTGTGGTTGGCCTGTTGTCCCACGTTCAGTGTAGGAGAAACCAGCGTTCACCATGAGGCCCGGCCCATGCTCGAGCACGAAGAGGGCACAAACACGCATTGTGACCCTCAGCGTGAGTCCTGTCCTCTAGTAAGTCCTCTCAGTGGCTGGACCATTAGACGTCATAATGGGCTTGCCATGCCCCTAGGCCCCAAGTTTTAACCAGCTTTCTGGTTGTCCAGTCGCCCCTCCCCAGGGCTCTGCCCTGGAAACTCTCTTTTGGTGGGACACCTGAGGTGAAAACAAAACAAAACGGACTCCTCCCATCTCAAAGAATAACCCCAAACTCTTGGGATCGGGCCAAATGCCCAGAGAGGAAGACTCGTCCATGGCCCATGATGCCACCCGGACATTCCACGGCCATCAGTGACACAATATCCAGAGGCAAAATCTTGAGCAAGCGTCTCACACTCGCCCCCTTGTTCATATCCTGAAGAGTTCTCCTCACGGTCTGTAGATCAGTCCTGCAATACCTATGACCCGAAACCTAAGCCGGGTTTGTGTTTTCAGACAACTGTCCCCACAGCCCTGGCCCACAAAACGTACAGGCACAGGTTCTTGGAGCCAAACCTGAGGACTGTACCTGGGAATTCTGCCCATTCCATTGGCCACAAACCTAGAAATAGGATGATAAACCTCCAAAGTGCCCGGGGCCATCCCAATAGTGTTGACTGCCCCGGAAAAAAAAAGGGCGGTCTGACACCAGCTGAGCATCTACCTGCACTTAGACCCGTGGACAGATGTCCCCAGAGGTAAATTGGAATGAGCAGGCCCCTAGATCCTAATCGGATCCATTGCTTTGTTGTCCAGGCATCTCTCCTCAGAGGCCTGGATTCCAATAGCAGCATATGGCTGTTTCTTGAGGCACCCATCAGAACAAATCTCGTCTCCACGTGGGAATCATGCACGTTGGAGCTGTGTCAAAGCCTCTGGTTAGGAGAACCCTTCAGGGACCCTGTGCCACTGCCTCATTCCAAGTTCTCCATGGACACAAACCCACATTAGGACCCATCCACAAGAGAGTCCATTTCAACTCAACCCTCTCAGTTTCTCCCCCAGATCCAGCAGATCTAACCTGTCTTGTCACTAGGACACAAGAGGAATGAGAGTCGGGCTTCCCAGCCATCCATCCTTAGAACCCTACTCGGAATCGATCTGTATGGGAAGTCCTGGAGCCAACCAACAGGTCTCAATCGCCCTGCAGAAGAATCTTTACGGTTTGGAGCATCTCACAACTCCCATCGTGGGAAAAATTCCATGGCCTCGTGATCCACCACCTCTTCATGAAGAGGGCCATAAGGGACAGAAACTCCAACCTGAGCGTTCGTCAGATCCTCACCTGATTTCAGATGCACGAGATCTCGTTTCAGCTCTGCAGAGCGTACCTGCCATGCCCTCGCCCAGAAACCTAAGGTTTGCTTGTGTTCTCAGACTTCTGTCCTCAACTCCTGGCCCACAAGCCCTCCAGTTTGGCAATTCCAGAACTACAATGCAGCCCTCTGCCTGCCATCCAGAAGAAAAAAATTGCCCTCTGGGGCTAACCAGAAGCCCCAAAGGAGGATCAACCTTTTCGCCACGTGACTGTACCCCCCAATTCTACAGGATGCCCTGGGCACTCATGCCCTTTCTGTCACAGCCTGAGCCTGGACCTCCCGACCACACACCCAGCCAGCTGGACTCACACTGAACACATCGGACCTGCCAAAGCCTTAGGTCGTCATCTCTTCCCAACTTCGGTTTTCAGGCTTCAGAACCTAGACGTTTTCTCCAATCACTGCCCAGGGTTGAACATGAGGCAGAAATCAGAAATCCTTCCCCATGGCAAGAAATCTTGTGGTTGGCGTGTTGCCCAACGTTCAGTGTAGTTGATAGCAGTGTGGCCCTTTGACCCCGCCATGCTTGAGGGCCGCGTTGGTCACAAATACGCATTGTGACCCTCAGCGTGAGCCCAGTCCCCAAGTAAGGTCTCTCAGTGGCTGGACCAAGAGACGGCATATTGGGCTTGCCATGCCCCTAGGCCCCAATTTTTTTAACCATAGTTCGTGTTGTCCATTCGCCCCTCCCCAGTGCTCTGCTTTAGAATGAGGTAACCAAACTGAAAGGACTCCTCCCATCCCACAGATTGACCCCCAAATTGGGATCGGGCCAAATCCACAGAGAGGAAGACTCATCCATGGCCCATGAGGCCTCCCCGACATTCCACGCCCATCGTTGACACAAAATCCAGAGACAAAAGCCTGAATAAGCCCCTCACACTCGCTCTTTCTTCCTATCCCAAAGAGTTCCCCTCACGGTCTGTAGATCGGGACTGCCATACCTACGTCCCCAAAACAAGCCGAGTGTGTGTTTTTCAGACTTCTATCCCCACATTCCTGGCTTCCACACCCTCCAGACTGGGGACCCTGGAGCCACACATCAGGTCTGTGCCTCTCAACTCCACGGGAATTCTGCCCCTTCCATGGACCACAATCATACAAACTCGGAGAAACCTCCAAAGTCCCCAAGGCCATCCCCATAGTATAGAACGCCCAGGACAAACAAGGGCTGCCTGGAACCAGCTGAGCATCCATCTCCACTCATACTGTAGATGGATGTCCCCAGAGAAGGTGATTGAACGGGACAGGGCCCTAGGCCCTAATGGGGTCCATTTTTTTGGTGTCCTGCTATCTCTCATCAGAGGCCTGGTTTCCAATATCAGCATGTGGGGCTTTCCTGAGGCACCAATCAGATCAACTCTAGTCTCCACATGGGAAACTTGTCTTTTGGAGATGACGCAAAACCTCTGGTTAGGAGAAGCATTCAGGAACCGTGAGCCAGCGCCCCGTGCCAAGGTCTCCATGCACACAAACCCACAATAGGACCCATTCGCAGAAGAGTCCATTTCAATTCAGCCCCTTCTGTTGCTCCCCTAGAGCTAGCATAGCGAAACTGTCTATTAACTAGGAGACAGTTAGAATCGAGGCAGTCTGCCCAGGGTTCCATCCTTCGATCCCTGCTATGCTGTCGTTCCGTATGAAACATCCTGGAGCGATCCAACAGATCTCAATTGTTGATCAGAAAAAATCCTTGTGGCTTGGAGCATATCCCAACTCCCCTCCTGGGTAAACCTCCATGGCCTCGAGATGCTGCCCCCTTCAAGAAAGGGCCATAATGGACAGAAACTCCAACCTGAGCCTAGGTCTGAACCTCTCCCTGACTTCAGATGCACGAATCCCGATTCAGATGTGCAGATAGTGCCTGCCGTGCCCTCGCCCCGAAACCTATGCCTAACTTGTGTTCTTATTCTTCCGTCCTCACACTCCTTGCCCAAAGGGCATCCAGTTTGGGAATTCCGGAGCCACAAAGCAGCACTCTGCCTGCCCTCCAGAAGAAAAACGTTGCCCTTGGGGCTACCCAGAAACTCTAAATGAGGATCAAGCTGCACGGCACTCGACTCTCCCCCAAGTATACAATATACCCTGAAAACTAATGCCTGGTCTGATGCAGCCTAGGCCTGAACCTCCCGACCAACACTCAGCGAGCTGGCTCCACACTGAGCACGTCGGACCTGTCATGGACTTAAGTCGTCATCTCTTCCCAAGCTCGGTTTTCAGACTACACAACCTAGACCTTAACTCCAATCACGGCCCAGCGGTGAAAGAGATGAAAAAAAAATCAGAACTACTACTTCCCCATGTCAAGAATACATGTGGTTGGCATGGAGCCCAACGTTCAGTGTAGGAGCAACAGTGTGGACCATGATTCCCGCCCATGCTTGAGCGCCTAGAAAGCATAAACACACATTGTGACACTCAGCGTGAGTTCTGTCCTCAAGGAAGGCCTCTCAGTGGCTGGAACTAACCATAGTTTGGTTTGTCCATTCGCTACTCCCCAGGGCTCTGCTTTGAAATCCCTCTTTTGGTGGGACACCTGAGGTAACCAAACTGAAAGGACTCCTCCCATCCCCATGATGGACCCAAAACAATTGGGTTCGTGCCAAATCCACAGAGAGGAAGACTTGTGCATGGCCCATGAGGCCTCCTCGACATTCCACGGCCATTGTTGACACAAAATCCACAGACAAAAGCCTGAATAAATGCCTCACACTCACTCTTTCTTCATATCCCGAAGAGTTCTCCTCACGGTCTGTAGATCGGGCCTGCCATACTTATGTCCCCAAACGTAAGCCCCGTTAGTGTTTTCAGACTTCTATCCCCACGCTCCTGGCCCACACACCCTCCAGGCTGGGGCCCGTGGAGCCACACATCAGGTCTGTGCCTGCCCACTCCACTGGAATTCTGCCCATTCACTTGACCACACGCCTCCAAATTAGGAGAAACCTCCACAGTCCCTGAAGCCATCCCTATTTTGTAGGCCGCCCGGGACAAACAAGGGCGTCTGACAAGAGCTGAGCATCTACCTCCAATCATACCGTAGTTGGATGTCACCAGGGTAGTAGATTGAACCTCACAGGTCCCTAGGCCGTAATCGGATCCATTGCTTTGGTTTCAGGCATCTCTCCTCAGAGGCATGTTTTCAAATACAAGCATGCGGGGGTCTCCGGAGGCAAATCTTGTCTGGACATGGGAAAATAGCAGGCTGGCACTGTGTCAAAACTTCCGGTTAGGAGAATCCTTCAGGGCCCGGTGCCACCACCCCTTTCCAAGGTCTCCATGGACACAAACCCACATTAGGATCCATCCGCAGGAGAGTCCATTTCAACTCTGGCTTCTCGGTTGCTCCGCCAGAGCCAGCAGATAGAACCTGTCTTGTCGCTAGGAGACGATTGAGATGCGAGGCGCCTTGCCCAGGGCTCCGCCCTTAGAACCCTGCTCTGGCGTCGTTCCATATGGAACGTCCTGGACCCATCCAAAAGGTCTCAAATGTCCTGCAGAAGGAATCCTTGCGTTTTGGAGCATCTCACAACTCCCAACGTGGGAAAACCGTGATGGCTTTCTGAAGCCCCCACCCCCTTTCTGAAGGGGAAATCATGGACAGGAACTCCAACCTGAGCCAACGTCTGATCCTCACCCTGAATTCAGATGCACGACATCTCGATGCAGCTCTGCAGAGTGTGCCGGCCTTGCCCTCGCCCTTAAACCTATGTGAAACTTCTGTTCTCCAATGTCCGTCCTCACACTCCTGGCCCCCAAGACCTCACGTTTGGCAATTCTGGACCCACAAGGCAGCACTCTGCCTGCCCTCCAGATAAAAAGCAAAATGTTGCCCTATGGAGCTTCCCAGACACCCGAAATGAGGATAGACCTACACGGCACCCTTCTGTACACAAATTATATACACTGTCTGACACAGCCTGAGCCCGGACTTCCTGACCAACACCCAGACAGCTGACCGCACACTGAGCACAACAGACCCGCCATGGCCTTAGCTCGTCATCTATTCCCAACCTAGCTTCTCAGGCTTCAGGACAGAGACCTTAACTCCACACCCCGCCAAGGGGTGAATGTGATGCAGCTATCAGAACTCCTCCTTCCCTATGGCAAGAAACCTTGTGGTTGGCCTGTTGTCCCACGTTCAGTGTAGGAGAAACCAGCGTTCACCATGAGGCCCGGCCCATGCTCGAGCACGAAGAGGGCACAAACACGCATTGTGACCCTCAGCGTGAGTCCTGTCCTCTAGTAAGTCCTCTCAGTGGCTGGACCATTAGACGTCATAATGGGCTTGCCATGCCCCTAGGCCCCAAGTTTTAACCAGCTTTCTGGTTGTCCAGTCGCCCCTCCCCAGGGCTCTGCCCTGGAAACTCTCTTTTGGTGGGACACCTGAGGTGAAAACAAAACAAAACGGACTCCTCCCATCTCAAAGAATAACCCCAAACTCTTGGGATCGGGCCAAATGCCCAGAGAGGAAGACTCGTCCATGGCCCATGATGCCACCCGGACATTCCACGGCCATCAGTGACACAATATCCAGAGGCAAAATCTTGAGCAAGCGTCTCACACTCGCCCCCTTGTTCATATCCTGAAGAGTTCTCCTCACGGTCTGTAGATCAGTCCTGCAATACCTATGACCCGAAACCTAAGCCGGGTTTGTGTTTTCAGACAACTGTCCCCACAGCCCTGGCCCACAAAACGTACAGGCACAGGTTCTTGGAGCCAAACCTGAGGACTGTACCTGGGAATTCTGCCCATTCCATTGGCCACAAACCTAGAAATAGGATGATAAACCTCCAAAGTGCCCGGGGCCATCCCAATAGTGTTGACTGCCCCGGAAAAACAAGGGCGGTCTGACACCAGCTGAGCATCTACCTGCACTTAGACCCGTGGACAGATGTCCCCAGAGGTAAATTGGAATGAGCAGGCCCCTAGATCCTAATCTGATCCATTGCTTTGTTGACCAGGCATCTCTCCTCAGAGGCCTGGATTCCAATAGCAGCATATGGCTGTTTCTTGAGGCACCCATCAGAACAAATCTCGTCTCCACGTGGGAATCATGCACGTTGGAGCTGTGTAAAAGCCTCTGGTTAGGAGAACCCTTCAGGGACCCTGTACCACTGCCTCATTCCAAGTTCTCCATGGACACAAACCCACATTAGGACCCATCCACAAGAGAGTCCATTTCAACTCAACCCTCTCAGTTTCTCCCCCAGATCCAGCAGATCTAACCTGTCTTGTCACTAGGACACAAGAGGAATGAGAGTCGGGCTTCCCAGCCATCCATCCTTAGAACCCTACTCGGAATCGATCTGTATGGGAAGTCCTGGAGCCAACCAACAGGTCTCAATCGCCCTGCAGAAGAATCTTTACGGTTTGGAGCATCTCACAACTCCCATCGTGGGAAAAATTCCATGGCCTCGTGATCCACCACCTCTTCATGAAGAGGGCCATAAGGGACAGAAACTCCAACCTGAGCGTTCGTCAGATCCTCACCTGATTTCAGATGCACGAGATCTCGTTTCAGCTCTGCAGAGCGTACCTGCCATGCCCTCGCCCAGAAACCTAAGGTTGCTTGTGTTCTCAGACTTCTGTCCTCAACTCCTGGCCCACAAGCCCTCCAGTTTGGCAATTCCAGAACTACAATGCAGCCCTCTGCCTGCCATCCAGAAGAAAAAACATTGCCCTCTGGGGCTAACCAGAAGCCCCAAAGGAGGATCAACCTTTTCGCCACGTGACTGTACCCCAATTCTACAGGATGCCCTGGGCACTCATGCCCTTTCTGTCACAGCCTGAGCCTGGACCTCCCGACACACACCCAGCCAGCTGGACTCACACTGAACACATCGGACCTGCCAAAGCCTTAGGTCGTCATCTCTTCCCAACTTCGGTTTTCAGGCTTCAGAACCTAGACGTTTTCTCCAATCACTGCCCAGGGTTGAACATGAGGCAGAAATCAGAAATCCTTCCCCATGGCAAGAAATCTTGTGGTTGGCGTGTTGCCCAACGTTCAGTGTAGTTGATAGCAGTGTGGCCCTTTGACCCCGCCATGCTTGAGGGCCGCGTTGGTCACAAATACGCATTGTGACCCTCAGCGTGAGCCCAGTCCCCAAGTAAGGTCTCTCAGTGGCTGGACCAAGAGACGGCATATTGGGCTTGCCATGCCCCTAGGCCCCAATTTTTAACCATAGTTCGTGTTGTCCATTCGCCCCTCCCCAGTGCTCTGCTTTAGAATGAGGTAACCAAACTGAAAGGACTCCTCCCATCCCACAGATTGACCCCCAAATTGGGATCGGGCCAAATCCACAGAGAGGAAGACTCATCCATGGCCCATGAGGCCTCCCCGACATTCCACGCCCATCGTTGACACAAAATCCAGAGACAAAAGCCTGAATAAGCCCCTCACACTCGCTCTTTCTTCCTATCCCAAAGAGTTCCCCTCACGGTCTGTAGATCGGGACTGCCATACCTACGTCCCCAAAACAAGCCGAGTGTGTGTTTTCAGACTTCTATCCCCACATTCCTGGCTTCCACACCCTCCAGACTGGGGACCCTGGAGCCACACATCAGGTCTGTGCCTCTCAACTCCACGGGAATTCTGCCCCTTCCATGGACCACAATCATACAAACTCGGAGAAACCTCCAAAGTCCCCAAGGCCATCCCCATAGTATAGAACGCCCAGGACAAACAAGGGCTGCCTGGAACCAGCTGAGCATCCATCTCCACTCATACTGTAGATGGATGTCCCCAGAGAAGGTGATTGAACGGGACAGGGCCCTAGGCCCTAATGGGGTCCATTTTTTTGGTGTCCTGCTATCTCTCATCAGAGGCCTGGTTTCCAATATCAGCATGTGGGGCTTTCCTGAGGCACCAATCAGATCAACTCTAGTCTCCACATGGGAAACTTGTCTTTTGGAGATGACGCAAAACCTCTGGTTAGGAGAAGCATTCAGGGTCCGTGTGCCACCGCCCCGTGCCAAGGTCTCCATGCACACAAACCCACAATAGGACCCATCCGCAGAAGAGTCCATTTCAAATCAGCCCCCTCCGTTGCTCCCCTAGAGCTAGCATATCAAAACTCTCTGTTAACTAGGAGACAGTTAGAATCGAGGCAGTCTGCCCAGGGTTCCATCCTTCGATCCCTGCTATGCTGTCGTTCCGTATGAAACATCCTGGAGCGATCCAACAGATCTCAATTGTTGATCAGAAAAAATCCTTGTGGCTTGGAGCATATCCCAACTCCCCTCCTGGGTAAACCTCCATGGCCTCGAGATGCTGCCCCCTTCAAGAAAGGACCGTAATGGACAGAAACTCCAACCTGAGCCTAGGTCTGAACCCTCCCTGACTTCAGATGCACGAAGTCCCGATTCAGATGTGCAGATAGTGCCTGCCGTGCCCTCGCCCCGCAACCTACGCCTAACTTGTGTTCTTATTCTTCCGTCCTCACACTCCTTGCCCAAAGGGCATCCAGTTTGGGAATTCCGGAGCCACAAAGCAGCACTCTGCCTGCCCTCCAGAAGAAAAACGATGCCCTTGGGGCTACCCAGAAAAGCTAAATGTGCATCAAGCTGCACGGGACTCGACTCTCCCCCAATTATACAATGTACCCTGAAAACTAATGCCTGGTCTGACGCAGCCTAGGCCTGAACCTCCCGACCAACACTCAGCGAGCTGGTTCCACACTGAGCACGACGGACCTGACATGGACTTAAGTCGTCATCTCTTCCTAAGCCTGGTGTTCAGACGACACAACCTAGACCTTAACTCCAATCATGGCCCAGCGGTGAAAGAGATGGAAAAATCAGAACTACTACTTCCCCATGGCAAGAATACATGTGGTTGGAATGGAGCCCAACGTTCAGTGTAGGAGCAACAGTGTGGACCATGATTCCTGCCCATGCTTGAACTCCTAGAAGGCATAAACACACATTGTGACCCCCAGCGTGAGTTCAGTCCTCAAGGAAATCCTCTCAGTGGCTGGTTCAAACCATAGTTCGGTTTGTCCATTCGCCACTCCCCAGGGCTCTGCTTTGAAATCCCTCTTTTGGTTGGACTCCTGAGGTAACCAAACTGAAAGGACTCCTCCCATCCCCAAGATGGACCCAAAACAATTGGGTTCGTGCCAAATCCACAGAGAGGAAGACTTGTCCATGGCCCATGAGGCCTCCTCGACATTCCACGGCCATTGTTGACACAAAATCCACAGACAAAAGCCTGAATAAATGCCTCACACTCACTCTTTCTTCATATCCTGAAGAGTTCTCCTCACGGTCTGTAGATCGGGCCTGCCATAATTATGTCCCCAAACGTAAGCCGCGTTAGTGTTTTAGACTTCTATCCCCTCGCTCCTGGCCCACACACCCTCCAGGCTGGGGCCCCTGGAGCCACACATCACGTCTGTGCCTGCCCACTCCACTGGAATTCTGCCCATTCACTTGACCACACGCCTCCAAATTAGGAGTAACCTCCACAGTCCCTGAAGCCATCCCAATTGTGTAGGTCGCCCGGGACAAACAAGGGGTCTGACAACAGCTGAGCATCTACCTCCATTCATACCGTAGTTGGATGTCACCAGGGTAGTAGATTGAACCTCACAGGTCCCTAGGCCGTAATCGGATCCATTGCTTTGGTTTCCAGGCATCTCTCCTCAGAGGCATGTTTTCAAATACCAGCATGCTGGGGTTTCCGGAGGCAAATCTTGTCTCGACATGGGAAAATAGCAGGCTGGCACTGTGTCAAAACTTCCGGTTAGGAGAATCCTTCAGGGCCCGGTGCCACCACCCCTTTCCAAGGTCTCCATGGACACAAACCCACATTAGGATCCATCCGCAGGAGAGTCCATTTCAACTCTGGCTTCTCGGTTGCTCCGCCAGAGCCAGCAGATAGAACCTGTCTTGTCGCTAGGAGACGATTGAGATGCGAGGCGCCTTGCCCAGGGCTCCGCCCTTAGAACCCTGCTCTGGCGTCGTTCCATATGGAACGTCCTGGACCCATCCAAAAGGTCTCAAATGTCCTGCAGAAGGAATCCTTGCGTTTTGGAGCATCTCACAACTCCCAACGTGGGAAAACCGTGATGGCTTTCTGAAGCCCCCACCCCCTTTCTGAAGGGGAAATCATGGACAGGAACTCCAACCTGAGCCAACGTCTGATCCTCGCCCTGAATTCAGATGCACGACATCTCGATGCAGCTCTGCAGAGTGTGCCGGCCTTGCCCTCGCCCTTAAACCTATGTGAAACTTCTGTTCTCCAATGTCCGTCCTCACACTCCTGGCCCCCAAGACCTCACGTTTGGCAATTCTGGACCCACAAGGCAGCACTCTGCCTGCCCTCCAGATAAAAAGCAAAATGTTGTCCTATGGAGCTTCCCAGACACCCGAAATGAGGATAGACCTACACGGCACCCTTCTGTACACAAAGTATATCGACAAATCTGGGCACTAATACACTGTCTGACACAGCCTGAGCCCGGACTTCCTGACCAACACCCAGACAGCTGACCGCACACTGAGCACAACAGACCCGCCATGGCCTTAGCTCGTCATCTATTCCCAACCTAGCTTCTCAGGCTTCAGGAAAGAGACCTTAACTCCACACCCCGCCAAGGGGTGAATGTGATGCAGAAATCAGAACTCCTCCTTCCCTATGGCAAGAAACCTTGTGGTTGGCCTGTTGTCCCACGTTCAGTGTAGGAGAAACCAGCGTTCACCATGAGGCCCGGCCCATGCTTGAGCACGAAGAGGGCACAAACACGCATTGTGACCCTCAGCGTGAGTCCTGTCCTCTAGTAAGTCCTCTCAGTGGCTGGACCATTAGACGTCATAATGGGCTTGCCATGCCCCTAGGCCCCAAGTTTTAACCAGCTTTCTGGTTGTCCAGTCGCCCCTCCCCAGGGCTCTGCCCTGGAAACTCTCTTTTGGTGGGACACCTGATGTAAAAACAAAACAAAACGGACTCCTCCCATCTCAAAGAATAACCCCAAACTCTTGGGATCGGGCCAAATTCCCAGAGAGGAAGACTCGTCCATGGCCCATGAGGCCACCTGGACATTCCACGGCCATCAGTGACACAATATCCAGAGGCAAAATCTTGAGCAAGCGTCTCACACTCGCCCCCTTGTTCATATCCTGAAGAGTTCTCCTCACGGTCTGTAGATCAGTCCTGAAATACCTATGACCCGAAACCTAAGCCGGGTTTGTGTTTTCAGACAACTGTCCCCACAGCCCTGGCCCACAAAACGTACAGGCACAGGTTCTTGGAGCCAAACCTGAGGACTGTACCTGGGAATTCTGCCCATTCCATTGGCCACAAACCTAGAAATAGGATGATAAACCTCCAAAGTGCCCGGGGCCATCCCAATAGTGTTGACTGCCCCGGAAAAACAAGGGCGGTCTGACACCAGCTGAGCATCTACCTGCACTTAGACCCGTGGACAGATGTCCCCAGAGGTAAATTGGAATGAGCAGGCCCCTAGATCCTAATCTGATCCATTGCTTTGTTGACCAGGCATCTCTCCTCAGAGGCCTGGATTCCAATAGCAGCATATGGCTGTTTCTTGAGGCACCCATCAGAACAAATCTCGTCTCCACGTGGGAATCATGCACGTTGGAGTTGTGTCAAAGCCTCTGGTTAGGAGAACCCTTCAGGGACCCTGTGCCACTGCCTCATTCCACGTTCTCCATGGACACAAACCCACATTAGGACCCATCCACAAGAGAGTCCATTTCAACTCAACCCTCTCAGTTTCTCCCCCAGATCCAGCAGATCTAACCTGTCTTGTCACTAGGACACAAGAGGAATGAGATTCGGGCTTCCCAGCCATCCATCCTTAGAACCCTACTTGGAATCGATCTGTATGGGAAGTCTTGGAGCCAACCAACAGGTCTCAATCGCCCTGCAGAAGAATCTTTACGGTTTGGAGCATCTCACAACTCCCATCGTGGGAAAAATTCCATGGCCTCGTGATCCACCACCTCTTCATGAAGAGGGCCATAAGGGACAGAAACTCCAACCTGAGCATTCGTCAGATCCTCACCTGATTTCAGATGCACGAGATCTCGTTTCAGCTCTGCAGAGCGTACCTGCCATGCCCTTGCCCAGAAACCTAAGGTTGCTTCTGTTCTCAGACTTCTGTCCTCAACTCCTGGCCCACAAGCCCTCCACTTTGGCAATTCCAGAACTACAATGCAGCCCTCTGCCTGCCCTCCAGAAGAAAAAACATTGCCCTCTGGGGCTAACCAGAATCCCCTGAAATATATGGGGAAAAAATCCCTAGAAATACAGCAATAATCACTGGCTGCTCTTTATTTATCCAGATCCTGCAGTAGGCAAAGAATATCTGGTTTTAGCCAGAGGATGATCTCCGTTTGTCTTCATGATCTGGTATTTCCTGTAAGCCACGCATGGGGCTCTGCACTAGAGCTGCAAATGCTGAGTGGCCCTCACTGTCCCTTTTCTCTTCTCAGGGCGACAACGGGCATGTCCATGGTGCAGTGTGACAGGCTTTACCACAGGGAGATAAAAGACTGCCAAGGGTAGGTTGGAGGTGGGAAAAGCCACTTAGGAACAGATTTTCAGGGGAGGTGATAGACAAGGGCAAAGCGAAGAATGAGGATGAGTGTGTCAAGTTTCAAAGTGCCAGGAGGCAGCACAGTGCATTCGGGAAACTACAGCAAGTTCATGACAACCGACAGCTGATCTGGCAGCATCACCTGGGGATGGAGGCTGAGCCCCGGGGTTAACACTGGGGGTGAGATGGTTTGTATACTATGCTGAGGAGGTGAGGTTCTACACTGTGGGGGCACAGGGAGCTACCGGAGGATTTCAAATATCAGAATCGTAACCATAATAGAGTATTTAATTGCATCCTAGCTTTCATCAAGGGTAAGATGCACTATAGTTTATGTTCAACTAAGAAAGAGAAATGCTGACAGTTAAACTAGGATATGTCATCAAGTGCAAGGTGAGTGCCACCTTAGGAGATATTAAAATGGGGGGGTGGAAAAATCTTAGAACTATAGATTGTGGTACTAGAATAATTAAGAAAAATAATACAAGAACACTTGGATCAACAAAAAAATTGATTATTGCTTACCATGTGCCCCAAACTATATTAAGTCTCCAAACGTTTTATATCATTTGCAAGGTCAGATATATATAAATTTACATTTAAAGTTTTTAAAATATTAGCAAATATTTTCATTTAAATGCAAATTTCAAAGAAAATCTACTTTTCCAAACACGACATTTTATCCTACTGTTTTTTAATTTTGTCAACAACTGATAAAATGTTTAGCGAGACTATAAATGTTTGATCGAAAAAAATGATTAATAGATGTAGGTTCAAATTATTATGCTCCAGTAAAAATGATTTAGTCTTTGATGAACATCTGTTTGGTAATATGTTGTATCCAGATATAGTAAATTAAAGACATTTATAAAATTATAGGGAAATGACACCTTCCGTTCCATTATGAGTAGAGCTTTTAAAATGCTATTTGTCACAACCTGTCATCTTGTCATTATGTACCATTATGTAACATTTAAAAAATGTATACTCTTCACTGTGAAGATTTAGAAATATAAATATGACTTTCTATCGTTTGTGTTTCCATATTCCTTTAATGTCAGTTTGAACAAATCCACATGCTTTGATTCGAAATTAATAAATTCCTCTTATTTGGAAAAATGATGTTTATTTTTGTTCTCTCACCCTTAGCAGGTGGTTTCATCGTAGCACACTTCAGAGTTATAATTTCATGCATATTAAAAACATTTTTTTATGATCTACATAGATGAATGAAACTTTTATTATATTAAATTATTCACCAAAAAATCTGTTATTTTTAAAAATGTGTTTCCTTTAAGGGTTATTTTAGAGCATTCAGAGAGGATCTAGGAGTGTGGTATTATGCAATTTTAAGTAGGTATGAAATGGTTATTTATATGATTGTTGCCCTAGGGAATACTGAAGGGACAACCCGATCTATGTTTAAAAATTGGGGCCTGGGGGCATGGCAAGCCCAATATGCTGTCTCTCCATCCAGCCACTGAGAGGCCTTACATGAGGACTGGGCTCAGGCTGAGGGTCACAATGTGTGTTTATGCCCTCGTCGCACTCAAGAATGGTCGGGGCCTCAGGGTGAATGCTGGTTTCTCCTACACTGAACGTTGGACAACATGCCAACCACAAGGTTTCTTGCCATGGGTAAGGAAGAGTTCTGATTTCTGCATCACAGTGACCCATGGGCAGTGATTGGAGATAAGATCTAGGTTCTGAAGCCTGAAAACTGAGGTAGGGAAGAGATGATGACCTAAGGCCATGGCGGGTCTGACGTGCTCAGTGTGCGGTCAGCTGTCTGGGTGTTGGTCACGAGTTCCGGGCTCAGGTTGTCAGACAGTGCATTAGTGCCCAGGTTAGATTATATATTTTGGGTGGATTCGAGTGCCGTGTAGGTTCTTCTCTGAAGAACTCTTCAGGATATGAAGAATGAGCGAGTCTGAGGCGCGTGCTCAGGCTTTTGTCTCTGGATTTTGTATCAGCGATGGCCATGGAATATTGGGGAGGCCTCATGGGCCATGGACGAATCTTGCTCTCTGTGGATTTGTCCCGATCCCAATTGTTGTTCGTCAATCTGTGGGATGGGAGGACTCCTTTCAGGTTTGTTACCTCAGGTGTCCCACCAAAAGAGGAATTCCAAAGCAGAGCCCTGGGGAAGAGTGAAGGGACAAACCGAAATATGGTTAAAAATTGGGGCCAGGGGCATGACAAGCCCAATATGCTGTCCCTCCATCCAGCCACTGAGAGGCCTTACCTGAGGACTGGGCTCAGGCTGAGGGTCACAATGTGTGTTTGTGGCTAATGTGCCCCGCAAGCATCGGCGGGGCCTCATGCGCCACACTGGTTTCAACTACACTGAACCTTGGACAACATGCCAACCACAAGGTTTCTTGCCTTAGGGAAAGAGTTCTGATTTCTGCATCATTTTCAAACCCGGGCCGTGATTGGAGATAAGGTCTAGGTTCTGAAGCCTGAAAACCGAGGTTGAGAAGAGATGACGAACTAAGGCCATGGCTGGTCCGATGTGCTCAGTGTGTGGCCACGTGTCTGGGTGGGCCAGGAGGTCCAGGCTCAGGCTGTGTCAGAAAGGGCATTAGTGCCCAGGTCAGCCTATATATTTGGGGTAGAGCCGAATGGCGTGCCCCGTTGATCCTCATGTGGGGTTTCTGGGTAGCCCCAGAGGGCAATGGTTTTCTTCTGGAGGGCAGGCAGAGTGCAGCATTATAGTTCTGGATTGCAAAACTGGAAGGCTTTTAGGCCAGTAGTCTGAGGACGGAAATCTGAGAAACCAAGCTAGGTCTAGGTTTCTGGGTGAGGATATGGCAGACACAATCTACAGACCTGAATCGAGATTTCGTGCATCTGAAGTCAGGGCGAGGATCAGAGGATCGCTCAGGTTGGACATTCTGTCCCTGATGGCCCCTTCTTGAAGGGGGGGTTGATCACGAAACCTTGGGGGTTTTCCCACGATGGGAGTTGTGAGAAGCTCCCAACTGCAAAGATTCTTCTGCAGGACAATTGAGACCTGTTGGTTGTCTCCAGGACAACGATTCCGAGCAGGGTTCTAAGGATGGATGGCTGGGTAGCCCAGCTCGCTTTCCAGTTGTCTCCAAGCAACAAGACAGGTTAGATCTGCTGTATCTGGGGGAGCAACCGAGGAGGCTGAGTTGAAATGGACTCTCCCGTGGATGTGTCCTAATATGATTTTGTGTCTATGGAGAACATGGAATGAAGCGTTGGCACTGGGGCCCTGAAGGGTTCTCCTAAAGAGAGGCTTTCACACAGATCCATCGTGGGATTTTCCCATGTGTAGATGAGATTTGTTCTGATGGGTGAGTCAAGAAACAGCCATATGCTCTTATTGAAATCCAGGCATCTGAGGAGAGATGCCTGGAAACGAAAGCAATGGATCCGATAGGTGCCTAGGGGCCTGTTCGTAAATTTTTACCTCTGGGGACATCAGTCTACGGGTCTGAGTGCCGGTAGGTGCTCAGATGGGCCCAGATTGCCCCTGTTTGTCCTGGGAAGCCACAAATATTGGGATGGCCTCAGGGATTTCGGAGGTTTATGTTTCGGGTCATAGGTATGGCAGGACTGATCTACAGACCATGAGGAGAACTCTTCGGGATATGAAAAAAGGGCGAGTGTGAGGCTCTTGCTCAAGTTTTTGTCTCTGGATATCGTGTCACTCATGGTCGTGAAATTTCCGGGTGACTTCAAGGGAAATGGACGATTCTTACTCTCTGGGGGTTTGGCCCCGTCCAAAGTGTTTGGGGTCATTCTGTGGGATGGAAGAAGTCCTTTGCCCTGTTGTTGTTGATTTGTTTTGTTTTGTCTTTCAACCTCAGGTGTCCCACCAAATGAGGGATTCCAGAGTAGAGCCCTGGGGAGGGGCGACTGGACAACCAGAAATCTGGTTAAAAATTGGGGCCTAGGGACATGTCAAGCCCATTATGACATCTAATGGTCCAGCCACTGAGAGGACGTACTAGAGGACAGGACTCACGCTGAGGGTCACAATGCATGTTTATGCTCACATCGCGCTCGAGAATGGGCGGGGCCTCATGGTGAATGCTGGTTTCTCCTACACTGAACGTTGGACAACATGCCAACCACAAGGTTTCTTGCCATGGGTAAGGAAGAGTTCTGATTTCTGCATCACAGTCACCCCTGGACAGTGATTGGAGATAAGGTCTAGGTTCTGAAGCCTGAAAACTGAGGTAGGGAAGAGATGATGTCCTAAGGCCATGGCAGGTCTGATGTGCTCAGTGTGAGGTCAGCTGTCTGGGTGTTGGTCACGAGGTCCGGGCTCAGGTTGTCAGACAGTGAATTAGTGCCCAGGTTAGACTATATATTTTGGGTGCATTCGAGTGCCGTGTAGGTTCTTCTCTGAAGAACTCTTCAGGATATGAAGAATGAGCAAGTGTGAGGCGCATGCTCAGGCTTTTGTCTCTGGATTTTGTATCAGCGATGGCCATGGAATGTTGGGGAGGCCTCATGGGCCATGGAAGAATCTTGCTCTCTGTGGATTTGTCCCGATCCCAATTGTTGTTCGTCAATCTGTGGGATGGGAGCACTCCTTTCAGGTTTGTTACCTCAGGTGTCCCACCAAAAGAGGAATTCCAAAGCAGAGCCCTGGGGAAGAGTGAAGGGACAAACCGAAATATGGTTAAAAATTGGGGCCAGGGGCATGGCAAGCCCAATATGCTGTCCCTCCATCCAGCCACTGAGAGGCCTTACCTGAGGACTGGGCTCAGGCTGAGGGTCACAATGTGTGTTTGTGACTAATGTGCCCCGCAAGCATCGGCGGGGCCTCATGCGCCACACTGGTTTCAACTACACTGAACCTTGGACAACATGCCAACCACAAGGTTTCTTGCCTTAGGGAAAGAGTTCTGATTTCTGCATCATTTTCAAACCAGGGCCGTGATTGGAGATGAGGTCTAGGTTCTGAAGCCTGAAAACCGAGGTTGAGAAGAGATGACGAACTAAGGCCATGGCGGGTCCGATGTGCTCAGTGTGCGGCCACGTGTCTGGGTGGGCCAGGAGGTCCAGGCTCAGGCTGTGTCAGAAAGGGCATTAGTACCCAGGTCAGCCTATATATTTGGGGTAGAGCCGAATGGCGTGCCCCGTTGATCCTCATGTGGGGTTTCTGGGTAGCCCCAGAGGACAATGGTTTTCTTCTGGAGGGCAGGCAGAGTGCAGCATTATAGTTCTGGATTGCAAAACTGGAAGGCTTTTAGGCCAGTAGTCTGAGGACGGAAATCTGAGAAACCAAGCTAGGTCTAGGTTTCTGGGTGAGGATATGGCAGACACAATCTACAGACCTGAATCGAGATTTCGTGCATCTGAAGTCAGGGCGAGGATCAGAGGATCGCTCAGGTTGGACATTCTGTCCCTGATGGCCCCTTCTTGAAGGGGGGGTTGATCACGAAACCTTGGGGGTTTTCCCACGATGGGAGTTGTGAGAAGCTCCCAACTGCAAAGATTCTTCTGCAGGACAATTGAGACCTGTTGGTTGTCTCCAGGACAATGATTCCGAGCAGGGTTCTAAGGATGGATGGCTGGGTAGCCCAGCTCGCTTTCCAGTTGTCTCCAAGCAACAAGACAGGTGAGATCTGCTGTATCTGGGGGAGCAACCGAGGAGGCTGAGTTGAAATGGACTCTCCCGTGGATGTGTCCTAATATGATTTTGTGTCTATGGAGAACATGGAATGAAGCGTTGGCACTGGGGCCCTGAAGGGTTCTCCTAAAGAGAGGCTTTCACACAGATCCATCGTGGGATTTTCCCATGTGTAGATGAGATTTGTTCTGATGGGTGAGTCAAGAAACAGCCATATGCTCTTATTGAAATCCAGGCCTCTGAGGAGAGATGCCTGGAAACGAAAGCAATGGATCTGATAGGTGCCTAGGGGCCTGTTCGTAAATTTTTACCTCTGGGGACATCAGTCTACGGGTCTGAGTGCCGGTAGGTGCTCAGATGGGCCCAGATTGCCCCTGTTTGTCCTGGGAAGCCACAAATATTGGGATGGCCTCAGGGACTTCGGAGGTTTATGTTTCGGGTCATAAGTATGGCAGGACTGATCTACAGACCATGAGGAGAACTCTTCGGGATATGAAAAAAGGGCGAGTGTGAGGCTCTTGCTCAAGTTTTTGTCTCTGGATATCGTGTCACTCATGGTCGTGAAATTTCCGGGTGACTTCAAGGGAAATGGACGATTCTTACTCTCTGGGGGTTTGGCCCCGTCCAAAGTGTTTGGGGTCATTCTGTGGGATGGAAGAAGTCCTTTGCCCTGTTGTTGTTGATTTGTTTTGTTTTGTCTTTCAACCTCAGGTGTCCCACCAAATGAGGGATTCCAGAGTAGAGCCCTGGGGAGGGGCGACTGGACAACCAGAAATCTGGTTAAAAATTGGGGCCTAGGGACATGTCAAGCCCATTATGACATCTAATGGTCCAGCCACTGAGAGGACGTACTAGAGGACAGGACTCACGCTGAGGGTCACAATGCATGTTTATGCTCACATCGCGCTCAAGAATGGGCGGGGCCTCAGGGTGAATGCTGGTTTCTCCTACACTGAACGTTGGACAACATGCCAACCACAAGGTTTCTTGCCATGGGTAAGGAAGAGTTCTGATTTCTGCATCACAGTCACCCCTGGACAGTGATTGGAGATAAGGTCTAGGTTCTGAATCCTGAAAACTGAGGTAGGGAAGAGATGATGTCCTAAGGCCATGGCGGGTCTGATGTGCTCAGTGTGAGGTCAGCTGTCTGGGTGTTGGTCACGAGGTCCGGGCTCAGGTTGTCAGACAGTGAATTAGTGCCCAGGTTAGACTATATATTTTGGGTGCATTCGAGTGCCGTGTAGGTTCTTCTCTGAAGAACTCTTCAGGATATGAAGAATGAGCAAGTGTGAGGCGCATGCTCAGGCTTTTGTCTCTGGATTTTGTATCAGCGATGGCCGTGGAATGTTGGGGAGGCCTCATGGGCCATGGAAGAATCTTGCTCTCTGTGGATTTGTCCCGATCCCAATTGTTGTTCGTCAATCTGTGGGATGGGAGGACTCCTTTCAGGTTTGTTACCTCAGGTGTCCCACCAAAAGAGGAATTCCAAAGCAGAGCCCTGGGGAAGAGTGAAGGGACAAACCGAAATATGGTTAAAAATTGGGGCCAGGGGTATGGCAAGCCCAATATGCTGTCCCTCCATCCAGCCACTGAGAGGCCTTACCTGAGGACTGGGCTCAGGCTGAGGGTCACAATGTGTGTTTGTGACTAATGTGCCCCGCAAGCATCGGCGGGGCCTCATGCGCCACACTGGTTTCAACTACACTGAACCTTGGACAACATGCCAACCACAAGGTTTCTTGCCTTAGGGAAAGAGTTCTGATTTCTGCATCATTTTCAAACCCGGGCCGTGATTGGAGATGAGGTCTAGGTTCTGAAGCCTGAAAACCGAGGTTGAGAAGAGATGACGAACTAAGGCCATGGCGGGTCCGATGTGCTCAGTGTGCGGCCACGTGTCTGGGTGGGCCAGGAGGTCCAGGCTCAGGCTGTGTCAGAAAGGGCATTAGTGCCCAGGTCAGCCTATATATTTGGGGTAGAGCCGAATGGCGTGCCCCGTTGATCCTCATGTGGGGTTTCTGGGTAGCCCCAGAGGGCAATGGTTTTCTTCTGGAGGGCAGGCAGAGTGCAGCATTATAGTTCTGGATTGCAAAACTGGAAGGCTTTTAGGCCAGTAGTCTGAGGACGGAAATCTGAGAAACCAAGCTAGGTCTAGGTTTCTGGGTGAGGATATGGCAGACACAATCTACAGACCTGCATCGAGATTTCGTGCATCTGAAGTCAGGGCGAGGATCAGAGGATCGCTCAGGTTGGACATTCTGTCCCTGATGGCCCCTTCTTGAAGGGGGGGTTGATCACGAAACCTTGGGGGTTTTCCCACTATGGGAGTTGTGAGAAGCTCCCAACTGCAAAGATTCTTCTGCAGGACAATTGAGACCTGTTGGTTGTCTCCAGGACAACGATTCCGAGCAGGGTTCTAAGGATGGATGGCTGGGTAGCCCAGCTCGCTTTCCAGTTGTCCCCAAGCAACAAGACAGGTTAGATCTGCTGTATCTGGGGGAGCAACCGAGGAGGCTGAGTTGAAATGGACTCTCCCGTGGATGTGTCCTAATATGATTTTGTGTCTATGGAGAACATGGAATGAAGCGTTGGCACTGGGGCCCTGAAGGGTTCTCCTAAAGAGAGGCTTTCACACAGATCCATCGTGGGATTTTCCCATGTGTAGATGAGATTTGTTCTGATGGGTGAGTCAAGAAACAGCCATATGCTCTTATTGAAATCCAGGCCTCTGAGGAGAGATGCCTGGAAACGAAAGCAATGGATCTGATAGGTGCGTAGGGGCCTGTTCGTAAATTTTTACCTCTGGGGACATCAGTCTACGGGTCTGAGTGCCGGTAGGTGCTCAGATGGGCCCAGATTGCCCCTGTTTGTCCTGGGAAGCCACAAATATTGGGATGGCCTCAGGGACTTCGGAGGTTTATGTTTCGGGTTATAGGTATGGCAGGACTGATCTACAGACCATGAGGAGAACTCTTCGGGATATGAAAAAAGGGCGAATGTGAGGCTCTTGCTCAAGTTTTTGTCTCTGGATATCGTGTCACTCATGGTCGTGAAATTTCCGGGTGACTTCAAGGGAAATGGACGATTCTTACTCTCTGGGGGTTTGGCCCCGTCCAAAGTGTTTGGGGTCATTCTGTGGGATGGAAGAAGTCCTTTGCCCTGTTGTTGTTGATTTGTTTTTGTTTTGTCTTTCAACCTCAGGTGTCCCCACCAAATGAGGGATTCCAGAGTAGAGCCCTGGGGAGGGGCGACTGGACAACCAGAAATCTGGTTAAAAATTGGGGCCTAGGGACATGTCAAGCCCATTATGACATCTAATGGTCCAGCCACTGAGAGGACGTACTAGAGGACAGGACTCACGCTGAGGGTCACAATGCATGTTTATGCTCACATCGCGCTCAAGAATGGGCGGGGCCTCAGGGTGAATGCTGGTTTCTCCTACACTGAACGTTGGACAACATGCCAACCACAAGGTTTCTTGCCATGGGTAAGGAAGAGTTCTGATTTCTGCATCACAGTCACCCCTGGGCAGTGATTGGAGATAAGGTCTAGGTTCTGAATCCTGAAAACTGAGGTAGGGAAGAGATGATGTCCTAAGGCCATGGCGGGTCTGATGTGCTCAGTGTGCGGTCAGCTGTCTGGGTGTTGGTCACGAGGTCCGGGCTCAGGTTGTCAGACAGTGAATTAGTGCCCAGGTTAGACTATATATTTTGGGTGCATTCGAGTGCCGTGTAGGTTCTTCTCTGAAGAACTCTTCAGGATATGAAGAATGAGCAAGTGTGAGGCGCATGCTCAGGCTTTTGTCTCTGGATTTTGTATCAGCGATGGCCGTGGAATGTTGGGGAGGCCTCATGGGCCATGGACGAATCTTGCTCTCTGTGGACTTGGCCCAAACCCAATTGTTTTTCGTCAATCTGTGGGATGGGAGGACTCATTTCAGGTTTGTTACCTCAGGTGTCCCACGAAAGAGGTATTCCAAAGCAGAGCCCTGGGGAAGAGTGAAGGGATAACCCAAACTATGGTTAAAAATTGGGGCCTTGGGGCATGGCAAGCCCAATATGCTGTCTCTCCATCCAGCCACTGAGAGGCCTTACCTGAGGACTGGGCTCAGGCTGAGGGTCACAATGTGTTTTTGTGACCAATGTGGTCAGCAAGCATGGGCGGGGCCTCATGGGCCACACTGGATTTAAGTACACTGAACCTTGGACAACATGCCAACCACAAGGTTTCTTGCCATGGGAAAGAGTTCTGATTTCTTCATCATTTTCAAACCCGGGCCGTGTTTGGAGTAAGGTCTATGTTCTGAAGCCTGAAAACCGAGTTTGAGAAGAGATGACGACCTAAGGCCATGGCGGGTCCGATGTGCTCAGTGTGCAGCCAGCTGTCTGGGTGGGGCCAGGAGGTCCAGGCCGGGCTGCGTCAGAAAGGGCACTAGTGCCCAGGTCAGCCTATATATTAGGGGTACAGCCGAATGGCGTGCAGGTTGTTCCTCATTTGGGGTTTTTGGGTAGCCCCAGAGGGCAATATTTTTCTTCTGGAGGGCAGGCAGAGTGCTGCATTGTAGTTCTGGATTGCCAAACAGGAGGGCTTGTGTGCCAGTAGTCTGAGGACGGAAGTCTGAGAACCCAAGCTAGGCCTAGGTTTCTAGGTGAGGATATTGCAGGCACAATCTACAGACCTGAATCGAGATCTCGCGCATCTGAAGGCAGGGCGAGGATCAGACGATCGCTCAGGTTGGGCATTCTGTCCCTGATGGCCCCTTCTTGAAGTGGGGGGGTGGATCACGAGGCCAAGGGGGTTTTCCCACGATGGGAGTTGTGAGAAGCTCCCAACTGCAAAGATTCTTGTGCAGGACAATTGAGACTTGTTGGTTGGCTCCAAAACAATGATTCCGAGCAGGGTTCTAAGGATGGATGGCTGGGTTGCCCACCTCGCATTCCAATTGCCTCCAAGCAACAAGAGGGGTTAGATCTGCTTGATCTGGGAGAGCAACCGAGGAGGCTGAGTTGAAATGGACTCTCCCGTGGATGTGTCCTTATATGATTTTGTGTCTAAGGAGACCTTGGAATGAAGCGGTGGCACTGGGGCCCTGAAGGGTTCTCCTAAAGAGAGGCTTTCACACAGCTCCATCGTGCAAGTATCCCATGTGTAGGTGTGATTAGTTCTGATGGGTGAGTCAAGAAACAGCCATATGCTGTTATTGAAATCCAGGCCTCTGAGGAGAGATGCCTGGAAACCAAAGCAATGGATCCGATAGGTGCCTAGGGGCCTGTTCATTCCTTTTTACCTCAGGGGACATCAGTCTACGGTTCTGAGTGCAGGTAGGTGCTCAGAGGGGCCTAGATTGCCCCTGTTTGTCCTGGGAAGCCACAAATATTGGGATGGCCACAGGGACTTTGGAAGTTTATGTTTCGGGTCAGGTATGGCAGGACTGATCTACAGACCATGAGGAGAACTCTTCGGGATATGAAAAAAGGGCGAGTGTGAGGCTCTAACTCAAGTTTTTGTCTCTAGATATCGTGTCACTCATGGTCATGAAATTTCCGGGTGACTTCATGGGAAATGGACGAGTCTTACTCTCTGGGAGTTTGGCCCCGTCCAAAGATTTTGGGGTCATTCTGTTGGATGGAAGAAGTCCGTTGCTCTGTTGTTGTTGATTTGTTTTATTTTGTTTTTCAACCTCAGGTGTCCCACCAAATGAGGGATTCCAGAGTAGAGCCCTGGGGAGGGGAGACTGGACAACCAGAAATCTGGTTAAAAATTGGGGCCTAGGGACATGTCAAGCCCATTATGACATCTAATGGCCCAGCCACTGAGAGGACGTACTAGAGGACAGGACTCACGCTGAGGGTCACAATGCGTGTTTATGCCCTCGTCGCACTCAGGAATGGGCGGGGCGTCAGGGTGAATGCTGGTTTCTCCTACACTGAACGTTGGAAATCATGCCAACCACAAGCTGTCCAGACAGCTGACTGGACACTGAGCACATCAGACCTGACATGGCCTTAGGTCATCATCTCTTCCCTACCTCAGTTTTCAGGCTTCAGAACCTAGACCTTAACTCCATTCACTGCCCAGGAGTGACTTTGATGCAGAAATCAGAACTCTTCCTTACCCATGGCAAGAAACCTTGTGGTTGGCATGTTGTCCAACGTTCATTGTAGGGGAAACCAGCATTCGCCCTGAGGCCCCGCCCATTCTCGAGTGCGACGAGGGCATAAACTCGTTTGTGACCCTCAGCTTGAGTCCTGTCCTCTAGTACGTCCTCTCAGTGGCAGGACCATTAGATGTCATAATGGGCTTGACATGTCCCTGGTCCCAATTTTTAACCAGATTTCTGGTTGTCCAGTCGCCCCTCCCCAGGGCTCTACTCTGGAATCCCTCATTTGGGGGTACACCTGAGGTTGAAAAACAAAAAAAAACAAATCAACAACAACAGAGCAACGGACTTCTTCCATCCCACAGAATGACCCCAAACCCTTTGGACGGGGCCAAGCCCCCAGAGAGTAAGACTCGTCCATTTCCCATGAAGTCACCCGGAAATTTCACGATCATGAGTGATACGATATCCAGAGACAAAAACTTGAGCAAGAGCCTCACACTCGCCCTTTTTTCATATCCCTAAGAGTTCTCCTCATGGTGTGTAGATCAGTCCTGCCATACCTATGACCCGTAACATAAGCTGAGTTTCTGTTTTCAGACAACTGTCCAAACACCCCTGGCCTACACACCCTACAGGCACAAGCCGCTGGAGCCAAACATGACGACTGTGCTTGCCCTCCCCAAGGGAATTGTCTGTACCCATTCCAATGGCCACAACCCTAAGAAGAGGATAAGCCTCCAAAGTCCCTGAGGCCATCCCAATATTTGTGGCTTCCCAGGACAAACAGGATCAATCTGGGCCCATCTGAGCACCTACCGGTACTCAGACCCCTAGACTGATGTCCCCAGAGGAAAAAAGGAACGAACAGGCCCCTAGGCACCTATCGGATCCATTGCCTTGGTTTCCAGGCATCTCTCCTCAAGGGCCTTGATTTCAATAACAGCATATGGCTATTTCTTGACTCCCCCATCAGAACAAATCTCATCTACACATGGGAAACTTGCACGATGGAGCTGTGTGAAAGCCTCTCTTTAGGAGAACCCTTCAGGGCCCCAGTGCCACCGTTCCATTCCAAGGTCTCCATAGACATAAAATCATATTAGGTCACTTCCACGGGAGAGTCCATTTCAACTCAGCCTCCTCGGTTGCTCTCCCAGATCCAGCAGATCTAACCTGTCTTAATGCTTGGAGACAATTGGAATGCGAGGTGGCCCAACCAGCCATCCATCCTTAGAACCCTGCTTGGAATCGTTGTCCTGGAGCCAACCAACAGGTCTCAACTGTCCTGCAGAAGAATCTTTGCAGTTGGGATCTTCTCAGAACTCCCATCTTGGGAAAACCCCCATGGCCTCGTGATCCACCTCCCCTTCAAGAAGGGGCCATCAGGGACATAATGTCCAACCTGAGTGATCGTCTGATCCTCGCCCTGACTTCAGATGCACGAGATCTCGATTCAGGTCTGTAGATTGTGTCTGCCATATTCTCACCCAGAAACCTAGGCCTAGCTTGGGTTCTCAGACTTCCGTCCTCAGACTACTGGCCCACAAGCCTTCCAGTTTGGCAATCCAGAATTACAATGCAGCACTCTGCCTGCCCTCCAGAAGAAAAACATTGCACTCTGGGTTACCCAGATACCCCAAATGAGGATCAACCTGCACGCCATTCGGATGTACCCCAAATATATAGGCTGAGCTGGGCACTAATGCCCTTTCTGACACAGCCTGAGCCTGAACCTCCTGGCCCCACCCAGACAGCTTGCCGCACACTGAGCACATCGGACCCGCCATGGCCTTAGGTCGTCATCTCTTCTCAAACTCGGTTTTCAGGCTTCAGAACCTAGACCTTAACTCCAATCATGGCCCAGGATTGAAAATGATGCAGAAATCAGAACTCTTTCCCCATGGCAAGAAACCTTGTGGTTGGCATGTTGTCCAAGATTCAGTGTAGTTGAAACCAGTGTGGCCCATGAGGCCCCCCTATTCTTGCGGGCTACATTGGTCACAAACACACATTGTGACCCTCAGCCTGAGCCCAGTCCTCAGGTAAGGCCTCTCTGTGGCTGGATGGAGAGACAGCATATTGGGCTTGCCATGCCCCTAGGCCTCAATTTTTAACCATAGTTCGGGTTGTCCCTTTACTCTTCCCCTGGGCTCTGCTTTGGAATTCCTCTTTTGGTGCGTAACCTGAGGTAACAAACCTGATAGGAGTCCTCCCATCCCACAGATTGACGAAAAACAATTGGGATCGGGCCAAATCCACTGAGAGCAAGATTCGTCAATGGCCCATGAGGCCTCCCCAACATTCCCCGGCCATCCCTGATACAAAATCCAGAGACAAAAGCCTGAGCACGCGCCTAAGGCTCACTCATTCTTAATATCTTGAAGAGTTCTTCAGATAAGAACGTACACGGCACTCGAATGCACCCAAAATATATAGTCTAACCTGGGCACTAATGCACTGTCTGACAACCTGAGCACGGATCTCGTGACCAACACCCTTACAGCGGACCGAACACTGAGCACATCAGACCCGCCATGGCCTTAGGTCATCATCTCTTCCCTACCTCAGTTTTCAGGCTTCAGAACCTAGACCTTATCTCCAATCACTGCCCAGGTGTGACTGTGATGCAGAAATCAGAACTCTTCCTTACCCATGGCAAGAAACCTTGTGGTTGGCATGTTGTCCAACGTTCAGTGTAGGAGAAACCAGCATTCACCCTGAGGCCCCGCCCATTCTTGAGTGCGACGAGGGCATAAACACGCATTGTGACCCTCAGCGTGAGTCCTGTCCTCTAGTACGTCCTCTCAGTGGCTGGACCATTAGATGTCATAATGGGCTTGTCATGTCCCTAGGCCCCAATTTTTAACCAGATTTCTGGTTGTCCAGTCGCCCCTCCCCAGGGCTCTACTCTGATATCCCTCATTTGGTGGGACACCTGAGGTTGAAAAACAAAAAAAAACAAATCAACAACAACAGTAGAACGGACTTCTTCCATCCCACAGAATGACCCCAAACTCTTTGGACGGGGCCAAGCCCCCAGAGAGTAAGACTCGTCCATTTCCCATGAAGTCACCCGGAAATTTCACGACCATGAGTGACACGATATCCAGAGACAAAATCTTGAGCAAGAGCCTCACACTCGCCCTTTTTTCATATCCCGAAGAGTTCTCCTCATGGTCTATAGATCAATCCTGCCATACTTATGACCCGAAACATAAGCCGAGTTTGTGTTTTCAGACAACTGTCCAAACAGCCCTGGCCTACACACCCTACAGGCTAGGGCCGCTGGAGCCAAACCTGAAGACTTGCTTGCCCTCTCCAAGGGAATTGTATGTGCCCATTCCAATGGCCATATCCCTATGAAGAGGATAAACCTCCAAAGTCCCTGAGGCCATCCCAATATTGTGGCTTCCCATGACAAACAGGGGCAATCTGGGCCCATCTGAGCACCTACCGGCACTCAGACCTGTAGACTGATGTCCCCAGAGGTAAAAAGGAACGAACAGGCCCATAGGCACCTATCGGATCTATTGCTTTGTTTTCCAGGCATCTCTCCTTAGAGATCCTTAGAACCCTTAGAACCCTGCTCTTGCGTCGTTCCTTATGGGACATCCTTGAGCCATCCAACAGGTCTCAACTGTCCCACAGGATTCCTTGTACATGGACCACCTCACAACTCATATCATGGAAAGCTTCCAAGGTCACATGATGCCCCCAATCTTCATGAAGGCGGATCATGGAAAGAGACTCCAACCTGAGCCAACGGCTGATCTTCGCCTTGTCTTCAGACGCACGAGATCTTGATTAAGCTCTTCAGAGTGCACCTGCTGTGCCCTCACCCCAAAACCTAAGCATAGCTAGTGTTCTCAGATTTCCGTCCTCACTCTCCTGGACCACACGCCCTCCATTTTGGGTTTTCCGATGACACAGTGCTGCACTCTGCCTGCCCTCTAGGAGAAAAACGTTGCCCTATGGGTCTACCCAGAACCTGAAATGAGGATAAACCTGCATGCCACTCAACTGTACACCAATTATATAGTCTAGTCTGTGCACTAATGCCCTGTCTGACACAACCTGAGGCCTGAATTCCCACCGACACCCAGACAGCTTGCCGTACACTGAGAACATCTGAATCGCCATGGCCTTAGGTTGCCATCTCTTTCCAACCTGGTTTTCAGGCTACAGAAACCTAGACCTTATCTCTACTCATTTCCCATGGGTGAACGTGATGCAGAAATCATAACTCCTCCTTCCCTCTTGCCAGAATCTTGTGGTTGGCATCTTATCCAAAGTTCAGTGTAGGACCCCTGTAGGGCCTACAGTAGTAGTAGTAGGGCCCCTGAGGGTAGTGTAGGGTCCCTGAGGCCCTGCCCATGCTTAAGAGCTGCGGTGGGCACAAACAGATATTGGGACCCTCAGTTTGAGCCGTGTCCTCAAGTAAAGCCTCTCAGTGGCTGGACCATGAGCCCGCATATGCTGCCTGCCATGCCCCAAGTCACCCAATCTTAACCAGAGGTAGAGACATCTAGTCACCCCTACTCAGGGCTCTGCTCTGGAATCCCTCTTTGGTGCGACATTTGAGGTAAGTAACACAGAAAGGATTCCTCCCACCCACAGAATGACCCCAATCACTTGGGATCAGGCCATCCCCAGAAAGAAAGACTCGTCCATGGCCCATGAGGCCATCCCGACATTCCACGGCCACTATTGTCACAAAATCCAGAGACATAAGCCTCACCCTTAGGTCATAGCCCAAAAAATTCTCCTCATAGTCTGTAGATCGGGCCTGCCATACCTACGTCCCCAAACCTAAGCTGAGTTTGTGTTTTCAGACTTCTATCCTGACATCCCTGTCCCACACACCCTCCAGGCTGAGGCCCCTGGAGCCACATCTCAGGACTGTGCCTGCCCTCTCCAAGGAAATTCTTCCCATTCCATTGGCCACAACCCTACAGATTAGGAGAAACCTCCAAAGTCCCAGAGGCCATTCCAATAGTGTAGGCCGCCCAGTACAAAGAGGGGTGATCTGTCACAAGCTGAGCAACGACCTCAACTCACCCATAGACAGATATCCCAAGAGAAAGGTATTAAACTGGACAGGCCCCTAGAACGTAATTGGTTCCATTGCTTTTGTTTCTAAGCATCTCTCCTCAGAGGCCTCTTTTCCAATACCAGCATATGGGGGATTCCAGAGATACCAATCAGAACAAATCTTGGAGCTCTGTAAAAACCTCCAGTTAGGAGAAGGCTTCAGGAAACCGGAGCCACCGCCCTATTCCAAGGTCTCCATGGACACAAACCCGCATTATGACCATTCGGCAGGAGAGTACATTTCAACTCAGCCCCGTTGATTACTCCCCCAGAGCCAGAATATCAAACCTGATTTGTCGCTAGGAGACAACTGGAATGCAAAGCAGACTCTCTAGGCATCCATCTTTGGAATCCTGCTCTGGCGCCGTTCCATATGGGATGTCCTGGGAGCCTTCCAACAGGTCTTGACTGTCCCGCAGAAGGAATCCTTGCAGATTGGAGCATCTCACAACTCCTATCGTGGGAAAACCTACTTGGCCTCATGAGATGCTCCCCTTTATAAAGGGGCCATCATGGACAGAAACTCCAACCTGAGCCAACTTCTGATTCATTGCTTTGGTTTCTATGTATCTCTCCTCAGAGGCCTGGTTTCCAATATCAGAAAAATGGGGGTTTCCTAAGGAAACAAAC